>NC_059263.1:12928265-13228265 GCF_017591435.1 Portunus trituberculatus | reverse complement strand
AGTAGAAAGCGGAGTGCCACAGGGGTCAGTATTGGCACCAATACTTTTCCTCATTTATATTAACGACATGCCAGAAGGAGTGAACAGCTACATAAATTTGTTTGCGGATGATACGAAACTGTGCAGAGTTATAAAGCAAAAGGAGGATTGTGAAATACTGCAAGAAGACCTAAATAAGATCTGGGAATGGAGTAAGAAGTGGAAATGGAATTCAATGTGAACAAAAGCCATGTCATGGAAATGGGAAAGAGTGAAAGACGACCTGTGGGAATCTATAAGATGGGAGATGGTGTAGAACTGGAGAAAGTAAAAAAGGAAAAGGACTTAGGAGTGATGATGGAAGAAAACAATCAACCAGTAAGCCATATTGATAGAATTTTTAGAGAAACATATAATTTGCTGAGGAATATTGGAGTAGCATTTCACTACATGGACAAAGAAATGATGAAGAAATTGATAAATACTATAATAAGACCTAGATTGGAATATGCAGGAGTAGTGTGGACCCCTCATAAAAGAAACACATAAGAAAATTGGAGAGGCTACAAAAAATGGCTACAAGAATGGTCCCAGAACTTGAAGGGATGACATATGAGGAGAGACTAAAGGCTATGGATCTACCAACCTTGGAACAAAGAAGGGAGAGAGGAGACCTGATACAAGTCTATAAATTAATCAACAGATTGGACCAAGTGGATAATGAGAAACTGATCTTGAGAGAAGAATATGACATCCGAAGGACAAGATCGCATAGTAAAAAGCTGAGAAAGGGAAGATGTCTGAGAGATATTAAAAAATATAGTTTCCCGCAGAGATGTATTGAGACGTGGAACAGTTGAGATGAAGAAGTAGTGTCAGCAACGAGTGTGAACACTTTTAAAGTAAGATTGGATAAGTGTAGATATGGAGATGGGGCCACACGAGCATAAAGCCAAGGCCCTGTAAAACTACAACTAGGTAAATACAACTAGGTAAATACACACATATATACACACATATATATATATATATATATATATATATATATATATATATATATATATAGAGAGAGAGAGAGAGAGAGAGAGAGAGAGAGAGAGAGAGAGAGAGAGAGAGAAAGATAGAGAGAGAGAGAGAGAGAGAGAGAGATAGAGAGAGAAAGAGAGCGCACGTAGAAAATGGCCCAGCTTGGTACCACTCAGCTCCCAACCCGGACCATACAGTGCACCCGACATGTCACTAGTTCCTCGCGCTTTTCAAAGCCCATGAAGTTTTGTAGGCCTATTTCTTGCTCTATTATTTATTTACAGATTCAAAACTTTGGTATTACTGCATTTTGGATATTTGCCATTCATGGCATACAATTCAAAATATATTTTTTCTGACATGGGAATGTTTATATTTTAGGCGCACCAAAGCATTCAGCTGTTAGGAATTAGCAGTTTAAGGGTTAATAGTGGTGTTCCTTAGGGTTCTGTCCTGTCACCCACTCTCTTTCTATTATTCATTAATGACCTTGTTAACCCCTTTGCGCCGGATGTTAAAAAAGCCCGCCTGTATGATATACGGGTGGTAGTGCCGCGCCCGCTGGAAACTCGTGCAAGCTTGTCGTACTTGTCGTCTTTGTGTATTATGCTGCTATTATTTAGTCACTATATTGCCTTCGAAGAGGAAAGTGGACGCTTCTCTCTTCGGAGAAAGAAAGAGAGAGAGAGTGAGAGAGAGAGAGAGAGAGAGAGAGAGAGAGAGAGAGAGAGAGAGAGAGAGAGATTAGAAAATTTGTTGTTTTTGTGTGTGTGTGTGTGTGTGTGTGTGTTTTCACGAATGTTATGAGGCGGGACGCATGTAACTTATCTTCGAGAGGAGAGGGGAGGAGGGAAGGGAGATGGGGAGGGAGAAAAGGGAGATGGGGAGGGAGAAAGGGGAGATGGGGAGGGAGAAAAGGGAGACAAGGATGGTGGGAGGAGCACTAGGATTTCAAGGACAGCATACAGCGTGTGTAGTTGGTATCCAACACACTATATGGGACAACTGAACTGAAGAAAGCTCAGAAAAGAAATATGACGTCTATGTAGGCGTCACCGTATTTGCTACTGGGGCTTCATGACGCCCACATAGGCATCACCGTAGTGAAGGTGTTAACCAAACTTCTTGCCCTATCCACTTCTACGCTGATGATACCACCCTACATCTTTCCACATTCTTTCAGAGACGTCCAACCCATCAGGAAGTCAACAGATCATGCGGGGATGCCATGGAACGCCTGACTTCCGATCTTTCTAAGATTTCCGATTGGGGCAGAGAAAATCTAGTAGTTTTCAATCCTCAAAAACTCAATTCCTCCATCTATCAACTCGACACAACCTTCCAGACAACTATCCCCTCTTCTTCAGTGGCACTCAACTGTCTCCCTCTTCCACAATGAATATCCTCGATCTGTCCTTTGCTCATAATCTCAACTGGAAACTTCACATCTCATCTCTTGCTAAAACAGCTTCTATGAAGTTAGGTGTTTTGAGGCGTCTCTGCCAGTTTTTCTCGCCCCTCCAATTGCTTACTCTGTATAAGGGCCTTATCCCTCCCTGTATAGAGTACTCTTCGCATGTTTAGGGGGTTTCCAGTCAAACAGCTTTGCTTGATAGGGTGGAATCAAAAGCTCTTCGTCTCATCAGCTCCCCTCCTCTTGCTAACTGTCTTCAGTCTCTTTCTTACTGCCGAAATGTTGCATCTCTTTCTATCTTTTATCGCTATTTTCATGGTAATTGTTCTACTGATCTTGCTAGCTGCATGCCTCCCCTTCTCCTGCGGCCTCGCTGCACAAGGCTTTCTTCTTCCTCTCATCCCTATTCTGTCCAACTCTCTAATAAGAGTTAACCAGTACTCTCAATCATTCATCCCGTTCACTGGTAAACTCTGGAACTCCTTCCCTGCATCTGTATTTCCGATTTCCTACAACTTGTCTTCTTTTAAGAGGGAGGTATCGAGGCATTTGCTCCCCTAATTCTGGCTGACAGTTTTGGCACTTTTTGCACTTTTTAGAGAGCCAGCACTCAAGTGGGCCTTTTTTTAACTTTCTTTTTTTTTTTTTTGCCTTTGTCTGGTCCTCTTCTGTATGTAAAAAAAATTAAAAAAAATTGTTTAGTTTCATAACTGCTTTATATTGTATGGCTGTCATTTTGTGGCTCAGTTTATCTATCTATGCATGAAGTTGACGTCCTCTTGAAGGAGATAGTTGTGTAGAGTAAGGCAAGTTGTCTTGCTTTGCCTTACGTGTAATATAGAAAAATGCAGGAGAGAGGATCCCTGGTACCTTGTACATGATTATTTTTCATGACATTCTTTTCTATTTCTGTCTTCCTATGACTCGACTTTTAAGAGGGAGGTTTCAAGACATTTGTCTCAGAATTTTGGATAACTTACTTGACCATTAAGGGAACAACCTAGTAGACTTTTTTTTTCTCAATATTTTTTGTTTCCTCTGTCCAGTTGCCCTTTCTGCATAAAGAAAAAAGGAAAAAAAATATAGGCAGCATTTTTTAACACTGCAGTAGGGTGTTTGGGTTATTAGTCATGTTACCCCACTCTAATATTATTAATGGCTTAGATAAATCTTGCTGGAGGAAAGCATATTCTTTAGCAAACCATCAAATTTTCTTCAACTGTTTCATTACCTCCACAGATGATGGAAAAATTACAGCGCCAGCCAGGCTATGCCCACGATGCCATGAATGTTATCTACCGCTTGGTCAATGCTGGATGCCATGAGATCGCTCACCAGATATTTTCTACTATGCGTGTGCCTCATGTTGGTGAGGGCCAGCCTCAGGCCCCCACTGCTGGTGCATTCTTCATCAAGCACCTGGTCAAGAGTGGCACCACGGTAATTGTTATTGTGGTTTTTACTGGTGTATTTTGTTATAACTGAATGCACTCAAAATTATCTTGTTGAAGTAATGATTTAAATGTTACTAATGTAAAAATGGGAACTGACAACAGGAGAATAAGTTGTTATGAACTAAAGCTGTGTTATAATCCTTCATTATCTTTAGTACATTATTAAATGTTAATCTTGTATCAAACAACAAATGTAAGTTAGAAGATATGAGAGGAATAGATATCTGGGACAGTGTAGGAGTATGAGAGAGAGAGAGAGAGAGAGAGAGAGAGAGAGAGAGAGAGAGAGAGAGAGAGAGAGAGAGAGAGAGAGAGAGAGAGAGAGAGAGAGAGAGAGAGAGAGAGAGAGAAACTGAATTACTCAAGAGTGTAGTTCATGGCTAAGTGTAAATTACTCATTTCTATTTCTTGGCCATCAAGTAAATAAATTGAGAAGTAGTGGATATCAACATGATTGAGGTTAGGCAGTTGTATGTATTGGTGAGATGTTTTACTCATATATTCACAATAATGGTTTTCTGAGACTAGATCCTACTTAGTGTTGAAAGACTATAGTAAGGAACATTACCTAATGGATGGAAACATTTGATGGAAAGTTTGAGGTGTTTGGTCTTGGAAATTTACAGCTATATGAAAAGATATAGTGGTTTATTCTATATTCCAGCCAATGATAAAGGTGGTTGAGTACTGCCAAGATCTGAAAGAAAAGGGACTCAATCCACTGGCCTTGGAACAGGCTCTCAATTCTGCTTTGACCAATGGCCGACCTGAAGAGGCCTTGTTTTTGATGCAAGTGATGAAGGATGAGGGGTGTTCCCTGAGGCCCCACTATTTCTGGCCCATCTTCCTTCACTATGGCAGGAATGGTGATGTTCAGAGTAAGTAATTTTTGCAATAATCTAAATGTTTGGTGGTATATTAAGAGAATTATAAAGTGGAACCTTGAGTTATGAGTGCTTTGACTTGGGAATAATCTGAGACTTGAGCAGTCCCTTGGTCAAAAATTGCTTTGACTTGCTGGCAAAAATTAAAGTTACGAGCTAGCTCAAGGAATGCTGCCATTATTTGGTGCAAAGAATGCTCAGCATCCTGCGTCCAATGCATTTTTTTCTGCTGTGGAAGCAAATTTTTTTTTTTCATGTAGGAGGGGAAAACTGGTCGAGGGCAACAAAAATAATCAAATGAAAAGGTCCACTGAGATGCGTTCCTGAACATGGTTGAGATATTTAGCCTAAAAGATAAATGTCTTGAAACCTCCCTCTTAAGTGAGTTCAGATCTTAAATACATGGATCCAAGGTTTAAGGTTCTAGCATAGCCTTTGCAACGGCATTGGATAGAATCATTGTTTCTTCATTCACTGCAATTTGTCCTTTCATCTAAATGTTTTGTTTCTTTCCTTTGGCAGCTGGTAATTATGCACTGTTGTTTTTAACAATCTTTTCTCTGTATGCTGGAAAGTGATCTTGAACCATGTAGCATCAAGATCAAGATCAAGATTAGTCTGGTTATTCGTGTATCAAAAACTTTGACTATTGATACCTATTAATCAGGCAATTCATCCTAACCTTAGCAAAACCTTAAGTTTACCAATTTTTCAATATGAATTTTTTTTTTGAAATTTTGATTTTTACTAACTGTAATAATGTAGAAGATATACTGGAATACCGGCATTTTAGCTTTGGCTTTACCAGTATTACCGGTATCAGAATGGGACAACTGGCGGTGGCAGGGAGGGAGAGGTCAGGAGTCTTAGTTTATAACCACGTGTGTGGACTTTCGAGTACCAGATATTTTTTTGAGTACTGAGGCGAACTTTTGCGTTTGAGCATTGAAGAGTTTGACTTTAAAGATGTTTGAGTATGTAGTGTTCACTGTACAACTGAAGAGAACTTTTTGTATTTAAAAAATTTCATAAAAATATTAAAAGAAAATGGAATAGTGAGTATAGAAAGTTTTAGGTGAAAAAAATTGGTTATTTTTTTAAAGAATACAAAAAATAAACTAACAAATAAACAAAGTTCCTATCATATCTTTCTAAAAGTGATTGTCTGGAAATAAAGTCTGTGAAAGTAAAGAAAAGTAAAACATGTTTTGTTTGAGTTTCTGTAATGCTTCATGCAAATTCTTGAAATTCACAGAATCTCATATATAGGCACTAACATACAACATAAAAAATTTCAAAGCAATTTTGGCATCTCATACACTGGATAGAAACATTTATGGTGAATGAAAGCAACTGAAAAGGCACACACACACATACAAAAGAAAAAGAGAAAAAAAAAAACACTTCCCATCTCTTTTGCCTTCCTTCATCAGCATCTTCTATAAGGCCAAGTCATCTGCTGATCTCTAAGAAAAATTGACTTTTTACATTCTCTTGTCATGTTTTATTGCGATGTTTGAGTTACCGAACTATTGTTCAAAAACATCTATTTTGAGTGAAGCAGCTCCAGTGTGGGTTTATCTGTACTAACTGAGTGCACAATGTACTATCTGTGTAGTACTATGCCTCAGGGTATCGCTGAAACATCTCATTAAAAAATGAGGTCCCACGCACATAGGAAACACTATCTTCAAAATAGAATTAGCTGCATCACAAGTGGAGGAAGGATACACTGCCAGACTATACTGAAAGGGAAGGGTACTGTGAACCTCTAACCTGGTAGAGTGAGAAAGGTCCGAGAGAGCAGCATACCTGGACCGGTGTGTGGAGGACGGTCCGGTAGAGCTGAGGCAACCTTTGGGAGGGGTGAGGTCTGATCCCGTCGGGTGAACGCAGACCTCCCCAGAAGTTACCATCCCCCCCCAAAGTCCGACCCGTCGGGTCGGAGAGGGGGGTCTGGGAGGAGTAAGAGGGGCTCTGGAAGCGGCAAAGACTCCTTCTACCGGAGGGTAGGGAAAGGGTCCCGCGTCATTGCCGTGTAAGATGAGGGTGAGGTCCGGACCCGTAGGGTGGCCGACGACCTCCCATGACGCTGCCATCCCCTCCCAAACTCCGACCCGTCAGGTCGAAGAGGAGGGTCCAGGAGGCGAAGGAGGCCCTACCATGGAGGTGGAAGGGACCACCTCCAACGTGTGATCCAGATAGTGGGCTACGAAGGAGCGGTCCGAAGCCCACTGTCCATGCTCCCGTATCTGGTCCAAGAAGTGGCGAAGGAAAGCCATGGTGGCCGACATGGCCCTAACTTTGTGCCCCTTTGGTGCATGTCCTGGATCCGCCTCCTCTATCACCCCACAGAGGACCTTCGAGATGTGGATCCTGGATAGGGGCTTGTGGGTGTCAGGCCAGATGAACAGACGGGTATGTTGGGGACCGGAAGTCGACCCAACATACCGTCGCAAGGACTCCACAGGGCAGAGGGGGTGGTGGTGATGTCCCTCCATCTACGCCTGGAGCACAATGGGGGCCAAGGAGTGTCCTTCCCTCTCATTTTTGGCCAAGAACTTGGGAGAAGGTGCTAGGGAGACCTGTTGCCCATCCCTGGAGAAGACCAGCCAGGAGGGGTGCTGGATAAGGGTGTGAAGTTGGGAAGCCCTTAAGCCGGAAGCCATGGCCACCAAAAACAGTGCCTTCCACAAGCTCTGTTGAGGGGTAGAATTGGTAAAAGGAGGGCTCCGAAGGAGGGTCTGAATTTTGGACAGAGACCAGAAGATCCTTGGTCTCTTCACAGGAAGACGCTGGTGGAAGTGACCCTTTTTCAGTAAATCCAGGACCCGTCCTCTGATGGTGATGTTAATCCCCAATGACAAGGGGTCCGCCAGAGCAGCTGCATAGGTGGCGACGGTCGGGCAACTCTGCGTCTGACATGGAACATATAGGACAAAAAGTCATAAACAAGAGGTAAAGAAATATAAGAAAAAGGCCGATTGCGGAGAAAAACGGCAAGGTAGGAATAGGCTGGGCCGCTTGAGAGAGAAGACGAAAATGCCAGGAAGGAAGAGGAGAGTGGCACGATGTCCCCCAGCACACCTCCTGACCAGGCACTGGAGCCACCTTCCCTTGGGAGGCCCCATCTCGGCGGAGTAAGACGGCCGACCTGGCGACCTGAGACACCTTCCAATCAGGAGGCACAGGAGCCCACAACTCCGGAAGAACCTCAGGCTCCAACTCCTCCTCTGAAGGGGGGCGTCCGAGACAGGGGACGAATCCACCCTGTACAGCTGAGATGCTGGACTAGAGAGGGGAAGAGGTGTAGCAGGATGAGGGTCAGCCACCAGAGGAGAAGCCGAGGACTGGGCACACGGCAGAGGAGCAGCAGAGGAGAGATGGGCCAAAATCCCCGAGAGGAGCTCGTGAATGTTAGGAGGCAGAGGCTCTGAGGGGGGTCCAGGGGAGTGGAAGGCGGCACCACTGGAGACGGATCCCTGGCCACAGGATCATGAAGTACCGAAGATGGCCCTGGTACCGGCTCCTCCACGACTGAAGAGGGGGGGGAGGAGCAGCCAGCAGAGGACGGGGTGGACGGGACCGCCGTCCGAGAGCCCCGGCCCATGAAAGCCAGGCGGAAGGCTTCGTCCTTCCAGACTGCGTGCTTCCCCTTCCTCTTGGCTGAACACTGCACCGCCTCCCATGATTGGCGCAGCGAAGTGTACTGGAGGCAAAGCTTATCCACCTTGCCCACAGATTGGAGGAATTTCACATTTTCTCGGCACTTCTCACACTTATCAGTGTCAAACAAGAAGTCCTTTGAAACACAAGGACGATGGGGCACACACAAGTCATGGTCATCGCATGAAAACTCGGTATGCGCACCCTTTGCCATCCGAGGAAAACTGGCACTTGGTAGTAGGCATGATGAACTGAAAAGATATCACACGTAAAACACTACCTTATTGCCCCCATCCGGGCTTAGGAGACATACAACACTCGGCAGTGCAAAAGACTGCAAAGTACGTCAAAACGCCATAAAAGTGGCTTAAAAACACTGCACACGCACAGGGAGCCGAACAGCAGAGGCCATGAGCAAACACTATGCCCCACACCGAAAGAAAGGGCCACTAACACACTCGAGAACATTCGAGAACATCTGCCGGCTTCCCCACCATATGGTCACTATAAACACACATAATAAAAGCACCACACTACACTAAAACACACGAAAAGGGCACAGCACAGTGTAATCTGTCCATAAATCCAAGATTCTTGCCAAAAAGCAAGAGGAAAAGCTGAAAAGAAACACCCAGACAAAACACCGGCTCTAAGAGCCGGCGATACAGGCGCAAGCGAGTGTAGGTCCGGCTACCACGAGCGCTGAAACATGGAATGGCGTCTTCTTATCAGGAGAGGGACCTCCCAGAGATAGAAAATGGGATGTAGGGAGGTCGGATATGGGGGTTTGGTTCGTATTGGTAGGGGTGACTGTGCTATTGTAATTGTAGGTAGGGGTTACTGCGCTATTGTGCTGATTCTATTTTGAGGATAGTGTTTCCTATGTGCGTGGGGCCTCATTTTTAATGAGATATTTCAGCGATACCCTGAGGCGTAGTACTACACAGATAGTACATTGTGCACTCAGTTAGTACAGCTAAACCCCCACTGGAGCTGATGGTACCTCAAATTATGTTTTATACAATATTTGTTATTCATAGATACTTTTGTCTTACCTAAATGCATGTAAAAAATATTTTTGTGTTTTTGGGTGGCTGGAATGGATTAATGGCATTTCAGTTAATTTCAATGGGGAAAACTGATTTTAGTTTTGATGAAATTGAGATATCAGGTGTTGTCACAATTAATCAGACTCATAACTGAAGGTACTACTGTATTTTTATTTTATACTTGTAGTGTGAAAATTTCATTGTACTTCATTTGGAATTAGAAATTGATTTTTATTTGAATTTTAGCTTTTACTGTTTTCTTCTGTCTACAGAACTGTATGACACAGCAAAACGCATGTTGTCATTTGGCATTCCTGTCACCATTGAAACTTTACGGCATTACATCCTGCCTGCACTCACAACACAGGGCCAGCTGGATGCCAATGGTGTCATTGGTGGCCTGAAGGAGGCTGGTGTGCCTGTGTCCCTCACTGTCAGTGGAATGGTGGCCTTCCTGCTGGACACACAAAAGTCTGTGGAGGCTGCCACTCTTTGTAAGTCTCTCTCTCTCTCTCTCTCTCTCTCTCTCTCTCTCTCTCTCTCTCTCTCTCTCTCTCTCTCTCTCTCTCTCTCTCTCTCTCTCTCTCTCTCTCTCTCTCTGTATTTACCTAGTTGTAGTTGTAGTTTTACAGGGCCTGGACATTACGCTCATGTGGCCTTTCTCCATATCTATATTTGTCCAACTTTTCTTTAAAGCTTTGCACACTTTTGCTGACATTATATCTTCACTGAGGCTATTCCATGCTGCTATACTTTTTTTTAGATAGATGAATTTTTACCCATCCTTGAAGCATCTTCTCATCCTCAACTTTTTACTATGACATCTTATGCTTCTACTGGTGACTTCATCTCTTGGTAACAGCTCCTCGTTATCTATTACATCCATTCCATTAATTAGTTTGTATACTTTTATTATGTCCCCCTCTCTCTCTTCTCTGCTCTAGTGTTGGTAGATCCAAAGCCCTCAGTCCCTACTTGCATGTCATCCCTCTTAGCTCTGGTATCATCCTTGTTGCCATCATTTGCAGTCTCTAATTTCTCTACATGTTTCTTTTTGTGTGGGAACCATACAGTGATTATTTATATATGAAATCCAATGTTTTTTTATACAGGTAGTCCTCGATTTATACGGTAGATGCGTTCCAAAAGGGAGCGTATAAAGTAAAAATCGTATAAAGTAAGGAATGAATACCAACTCCCCAGACTTTTTTTTTAGTATAAAAGAGGGGACCTGAGCTTTATACAGTACCTGCAGCCCCTTTCCATCAAGCAGCCACGCGATCCTCATGAGCGTGATCCCCAGCACATCCACTTTGTCCCTTAGTTGAACAGCCTCACCCTCCAGGGCGAGGCTCAGGGGCATCTTCGCACCACTACCATCACCACCACCACCACCACCACCACCACCACCACCACCACCACCACCACCACCACCACCACCACCACCACCACCACCACCACTACCACTGCCACCATCATCACCACTGCTACCACCACCATCACCACCACCGCCACCACCACTAGACTTTGAAGGATGTGTTCAAAATAAAGTAATCCTTCACTGTACGTATACATTTTGCATTAAACACATTTCTATTATGCTTATTAATGCTTGTATTAATAAAATTACAAAGACACAAAAATGACTATGAAAAAGGGAAATATTTAAACACAAAATTATTTTATTAGTACAGTACAGGCAACCCCCATTTAACGAAGGTTCACACAACGAAATTTTGCTACAACGAAGGTTTCATTTTACTACCATCTGCTCATTTAATGAATACCAAACTTGCTTTAACAAAGTTTTATCCAGATAATTTTTTCCAAGTTTGAAAGCCCCGCCGTATCACGCAGCCGACAAGCTTTTGAATACACTAGCAAATACTAAGGCCTGCCTCAGGAGAAATCCTGGGACACCTGTAGAATCAAGATCAAGCCTCTCATGGACAACATGCACCACTCACTCCCATAACAGCATCAGCAGCAGCTCGTATTCACTCGCTCAATTTACCACCAAAACGCCCTGCAATGTGGCCTAGCATTCCTAAGAAGACCAGAAAGTCTCTTACTCTTGAAGTGAAGCTGGATATTATTCACAGACACGAGAGAGGCGAGAAAACTATAGCATTGCTTGCCATCATTTTGACTCCATCTATTGTCTCTACTATTTTCAAGTCAGCAGACTATTAAGAAGGCTGGTGAGACTGTATGTTCCTTGCAAGCTAAAAGAACCACCTGAACTCATGACTCTACAATGGATAAAATAGAAAGCCTTGTGGAAATGTGGTACATAAGTTTTGTATGCGGTACAATGATGCGCACTTTGTTTACATTCCACAGGTTGCCGGTTAGTGTCTTTCCCGTTTCACTCTCCCTCCCTTCATAAATTTAAGATCATCAACATTATAATGCTACGTACATACATACATTAGTGTACATTATAATGACTTAAATTTAACTGCCTAAATGTTAAACTTCATAATTTTTACTTTTATTAAACCTTTCACTGTACTATGATGCACTCTCGCTTTGCTTACTCTCAGTGGAAGTTCAAGTCAGGGGTTAAACTTGTTATAATTGGTTCGCTTAACGAAATTTCGCTTAACGAAGTGTTTTTTAGGAACGTAACCCCTTCGTTATACAGGGGTTGCCTGTACCTTCTTCCTTTGTTTTGCTACTTCCTCTGATGTGTCACCATTGTTGTCGTCTGTCTCCGATTCTGTTACTACTTGACTTGGTGTCTTCGGTCTGAAGAAGCTTGTTATTGATTGCTGTTTTTTCTTTTGTTGTTTTTTCTTTGAGAAGAACCTCATAGCTGATTCTGGGATTTTCGTTGCTTTGCGTTTTATGCACCTTACCATGGCTTCGTTTATGCCCAATGCGGCCTGAATAACACTATTTCGCTGGCCTTTTTCTGCCCTGTCCAAGACTTCCAGCATTTCCTCCAGTGTATATGTCTTCCTTGCTCTCTTGGGTGTATCACCGCCAGCTGGAGATGCAGAAGGGCGCTTGGTAGCCATGGTACACACTGGGCACGAGAGAAGGAGATGTTGCCACAACCACGTGTAGGTGAACAATGAGGCTGCTTGGCACGCGGCCAAGGTGAGAGGGATGCGGGTGGTGGGAAACAGTTGGCGGGCGGGAAATTGCCCTGTGAATTTTAACTTTCTTCAAACCGTATAATTCTGAGGAATTCGTACAATGTGATGCATAATCTCTATTTTTGGATACTGTATAACTCTGAATTTGTATAAAGTAAATTTGTATAAATCGAGGACTACCTATAAAGTAAAAGCTCAATTAGTCGGACCCCAAATACTCGGATTTCGTACATACCCAGACGAATTTGGCCAAAAATTTTTTTTTTTTATCTAAAATTCATAAAATAAAGAGGTAATTTATATGTAAATGTTAAGTAGAGCATCTTGTTTTCACTTAAATCACATTAAAAATCATAAAACAAACTATAGGAAATGTAAAACAGTCAAAATAATATTTTTTTAATGGGGGGAACCGTAAAATAGACGCCACAACTCGCTCTCGAGTTCGGACTTTGGTTTGTTTACATCCAGTCATCCACTTGCCGCCATAACACTCACTGGCTCCTGCAATCTCTACTGGAATTCGTCTTCGTCTCAGAAAGTGATGATAATAGGGAAAGCACCCAATATAAGAAAGCAGGGTTAGAAAGAAAGCGAGTGCAGTATGGGAGATCGGAAAAACTTGAGGAAGCTGTAATGAAGTGGCATCGGCAACAGGTGGGTGTTGGGGTTGCTGTTAGAGGGATTGAGATTAAGAATGCTGCAAAAAGGTTAAGTACACCCTCTACTGCAACTAATTGCAGTAGAGGGTGTAAAATGAATGACAGTGAAGTAAGGTACAAAAAAAAAGATTAAAAAAAATTATAAAAAGGGTAAAAATGGGTCATTATCGCACATAGTCGGACAAATACCTTACTCGGACTGGTTTCCCCCCATAAGATCCGACTAATTGAAGTTTTACTGTATATGCAATTCAAAAGTGTCTCCAATGGCAGTTTTTTTTTTTTACAATTTGTCGAAACAATATAAGAAAAAAAAAATCAATAAAAAATCATTGAAGCTTGTCAAGGAAAGCCCCCCACCTTTTTTTTTTTTTTTTTTTCTCTCGTATAGTGCCTGTAGGCATACTTGAAGAGTATATGTGGAAAGCTCTGTTCAGCTTCCACCCTTTAGTGGCACAGGAAATTTTATTTATAGTGGTACCCATATTAGGGCCCATGTCACCACTCAAGTGCATCTCTGGTGTAACCACCTAGAATCTGGGTATCATGGTGACATGCAGGTAACTTTAAACCACTCAACAAATGACATAACTTCAAAGCGGTATGTGGTGGGATTTGAACATATGTGTGGACGTCTTCCCGATCCCATGATTTTGTCATAGAAAAGTTTTATGTTCTTCTCAAGGAAAAAAAAAAAAAAACAAGATAATATAGTTTTTTTTTTACATGTATTAAAAAGAAAATATGGCAACAAGACGACTTTTTTTCATATAATTTTTATAACACTAAAAACAAAATAAGCTTCATATTATTTATCAATTAGTGTTTAATCTCTAAAGAACAGTGATAATATTGCTAATATAAGCAAGACTGGTGTGAGAAATGAAAATGCCTAACCACAGGGCTATATAGAATTATATAAACAAGTTGTTTGACCATCTACACTTACTGTTTATTGGAACTTTACTATATAATCCAGTTTCTTTTAATAGTAAGATTAAAATGTGATGTATGTGAAAACTGTTGTATGACCAACTAATGGGTCACATTGCAACATTAGATAGTTACTGATGACCCACTCATGGGTCATATCACAGGGAATGTGTTAAAATTTGGAAAAAAAAGTATTGAATTTTATTTTTTAGAATCGAAGAAAAGTCGTGATTCTGTCATCTTGAAACTCCACAAATAATGCCACATAGTTTAGTGTGTCATGTATATATGGTGTATAGGTGTTTGCATCTTGTTATCTTGTCAGAAGAAGTATTACTCCATTCCCTTACATGGTTTCCAAAGGGCTGTTCACCTATCAGCTTATGCATAGTGTATTGCTTTTGAGTGAAGGAATCATTGTTTATTAACTGCTCAAACACATTTGACCACCATGGACACATCAAAATTGTGATCTTTTCCTTTCAGTATCAAGGTATCGTGTTCGTGTGAGGTCTGTGCTTCGTAGGGACCTGGCAGACATTTACATGAAATCTGGAGAGACTCCTGCTGTAGTGTCCATATTGGGCCAAATGCTGAACCATTCTCAGGATTCAGGTAGGTTTTTATTTAAACATATTTTCCTATGCAGCATGCAATATGCTTCCTTAACTCCTTCAACAGGAGTATGCATATTTTGCATCATAGTGACATATCTGAGGATGCGCATTGCGCATGCTGCATCATAGCTGTGTTCTGCTCATGTTTTTTTTTTTTTCCCTTGATACTGTAAGAGATCTTTCAGAATGTGGATCATATATGATGGAATGGCTTACTTGACTTTCATTATTATTGCAAAGGAGTATGATTTGCTTATACCAGGATAGACACAGATGTGCCCTCCTGGCAATACCTAATTTTATTTATTTTTCTGTGGAACCAATGTGTAAATATAGGACTTACTGTAATCAGTTTACCATAAAAATTAAGCACCATCAGCTGTTTTCTGTTATTTGTCATCTTCAGAAAATTCCTGAGCAGCCAAACTATAATTATTGTTATTTTTTTCTCTAAAATTTGCATGTGTTTGTCATGATACATAGTATGAAAAATCACTTACAATTATCATTATTTCTGTTGAGAAAGAGAGAGAGAGAGAGATGCTTATATGAGTTGGATACCCCACCAGCCTTGATGCAGTGTTGGAGCTGTTTTCCTATTGCCTGGTGTGAAGAGGTTAAGGGAGTTTGAAGAGACCAAGAAATTATGAAAAATATGACTTCCTGTGAAAACAATATGTGGTAGACATACACATTGGCTGTTTTTTCACAAAGATTTATTGTGAAATATACAATAGTTTACATTTAGATCCCATTTAAAGGTCCTGTACTCAACTATGTTTATTTACATCACTTGTTTTTCCCAAAAACTATGAAAAAAAAGACAAAACCTTTTTATTTCTTTTGCTGAGTATATGGTAACACCAAAAGCAAGTGTTTGATGTGCTGACAGGTTTTCTATTTTGCTCAAAAAATAATTAGTGCCTGTGTAGTTCTGAAGGAGGATGAATGCAGCATCTTGTGACCTGTGTTTCACTCACTAGTCATTTCACCACAGTTTATTTACCCACTGTATCCTGTTTTTTTGCCTGCTGTCAGTCGTGTCTTTCACAGCCTGATGTAGACATGGCCTGTGATGGCTTCTAACTTTAAGCATCAAACTTAGCAGCAATGAGGAGACATGGGTATGTTTGTGATTACTAATAAAAAAAAATCATAATTTATGGCTGTGAACACGTAATCATAATCAACTAACAATCAAAATTTACTGTGATGTGATAATCATAATCAAATCATAGTCAAATTTTTTTTTATAATAACCATTGATTAAAATGTAATTATTGTGATTATTTATTTGTAATTTCCATGAAACACTTTACTTCCAAGTCTGTATGTTTTGAAACCATTGGCACCATCTCATCTTTTTGCTTGCTTGTCTACCATGATATAGGGGAAGGTGGGGTGAAGTGTGTCAAGTGTCTATACAGGTGTGGCAGGGTAAATCAAATGCAGAGAGTCAATTTCTTGGCGTTTACTCATTGGAGCCACGAATACAAGTTCTTCCTCTTAAGCGCCATTCCTTCGCTCTCCCAGGACCCTCATCAAAAACAAACCCCCGAAAACAACTGACGATAGAGAAGCGCGAGGCGCATTATGAATGTTAACAGACTCCCTTCTCTTTAAACAAAAAAAAAAAAAAATCAAAGTACTTTCACAAAAAGAAATGAGGCAAATACTAACTGAAAAACAAAACAATGCAATTGAGCAATCTCTTACTATTATCTTAACATACATATATGTAATCACATTACATACACAAAGATCCATTTTCAAAAACTCTAGCTATTTTCAATGGATTGACTCCTTTTAGTGAGCACATCTGCTAGCTGTGCTTTTGATTCTAACCAGAAAATCTTTACTTCCTCATTTTGTATCATTTCTTTGAGAATAGCTAGATCAATTCTTAATCTCTTTTCTGACACACTCTTTACTGAGTACACATTATCAAAAAGTGAATGATTGTCAACATAGAGCTCCACTGTCATTTTGCTTTCCCTGTTGTACAATATCTGAGACAACATGTGTCCTAGATAAAAGGCCATATCTACTGCCTCCACAGCTGCTAGTGTTTCTGAGGCCAGGGTACTCTTAACAACTCTTCTTATTTTCTTGGCCTCCCAGTATAAAGGACAACTATTTCCATTCTCTCCAACAAGAAAAATCACAAAACCTCCAGCACTACTGAATCCATCAGGAAGATTAGCATGTGAAGCATCACTGTACACAGCCAACTTGCACTTGGTAACATCACCTAAACATGGGAAGTACATTGAGCTCTTAAAAGTACAGGCTTTTCTTAGACACTTGTTTGCCTCAAGCAAATCTTCTACTTTGGGTGTGTTTACTTTACAACTAAGTTCCAATACATCATATGACAAATCAGGTCTTGAGTTGGTACATAACCACCCTAGTTGGCCTACTAGACTCCGAAAATTCTCCTTTTCTTCTTCATTACACTCCACATTCTTATTAAGTCCTCTCATGGCACTCACATTAACACAGTCTAAAGTCTTGCAGTACTCATTTTGGTGAAGTGTTACACCAAGTTCATTTTGTACAACATTCATTCCTATGTATCTGAAAACAGTGTCATTTTGTTCCCTAACTTGAAAATGCCTCCTGATCTGAGCAATGACAATATTTTCAAATCTCTCAGTTCCTCCCCACAAAAAAATCATCTACATGCATCAAAAACATTCCACACAGTTTTCCTTCACAATGCCAATAGAATGCTGCAGGGTCAGTTTTCACCTGAATACACCCCGTCTTTAACAAGAAACTCTTCACTGTTAGATACCAATTCCTAGCAGCATCATTAAGGCCATAGACACATTTTTTCAATTTCCATAGCAAACTGTCATCACAACCAGCCTCATCAGGGGGAACAAGATACACTTCTCGCTCAAGGTGTTCACTTTGTAGGAATGCAGCTTTAATGTCAATGGAATTCACTGCCCATCCTTTGGATGACAATATAGCCATGAATGATCTCAACACTTCCTTACTCACTGTTGGTGAATCTGACTGAACCTTTTCTTTTTCTTCAAAACCTCTGGCAACCAGCCGTGCTTTCATTTTCTTTTTTCCTTCATTGGTTTCTTTTTCTGTCACCACCCATCGAGTAGATAATGCCTTTTGACCTTTGTTTGGCACCTCCTCAAACACACCAAATCTCTTCCAGCTCTTCAGTTCATCATCTTTTGCTTTATCAAGTTCAGTCTGTTTTACATTTTCACAAGCCATCACTATTTCATTGGGTTCTTGCACTTCATCTCTTTCCACAACTGGTGTCCATTCTTCAACATCACTATTCCAATCAATGGCTGATACATGTCCATTTTCATACTCAATATTCCTCCAGCTACTATATTTTCCAGTAGCTTTTCCAGCACGACTGTGTACAGTAACTGTCTGCCACTCATCTGAGTTCTTAGGTAGGAATTTCACTCTCTGTCCAATCTTAGGAACACTTTTCAAGCTTACACTGTCCTTGGGTGTGTTCACAACTGAAGACTGGTCCACTTTTTCCTCTTCCACTGTTTCACTACCACTTACATCTTTTCCATATTTTCCACTGGATTTACTACTGCCTCAATCTCTTTCTTGTCACTTCTGATTTTGTCTTCATTTTCCTTTTTATGCCTTAACATACCCAGTAGTGCACTCCTCCCTTCTGCAGTGTCTCTTTCAAACCGGTATGGCATCTCTTGAACGTGTGTTTCATGTGCTCTCACAATATTGGATCCATACTTCAAGATTACTGTCTTACCATCTTGACCAATAACTGTGGCTGGGCCTTTCCATTCCTTTTGTTCATCTCTCTTAAAGTAGACATGGGCTCCACTTTTATGGACTTTACCACTGGATCTCACTTTGTGCCTTAGTGCTCGTCGTATCTTCTCTGAAGTCTCAGCAGCAATGAAAGCTTTCCTGGCAGAGTGACTGGCATTGAGATGTTTAGCTACCACTTCACTTGTTGTTGTACCTTCAAGTGCCGGAAGCTCGTCACTCAAAGTACACGGTAGATTAGGGTTACGCCCGTACACGAGTTGATATGGGCTGAAACCAGCTACCATCTGAAGACAGTTTTTTGCATTAACTGCCCATGCTAAGGCCACCTTTAAAGACAAGTCTGGTTGCTCTGCTATTATTTTGTTGACCATTTCATCTATGACTGCATGATTTCGCTCACACAGGCCATTGCTGAAGGGAGAATGTGCTGCTGTATGCATTATGCAAATGTTCATGTTCTCACACATATCTAGGAATGTACTATTGGCGAACTCTCCACCGTTGTCGCACAAAAATTTCCTAGGGGCTCCTAAACCAGATCCCAACCATGTCTCAATAAGCTTCTCTACAATCTCCTTTGGCTCTTTACTTCTTGTTACACACGATTTTGAGAACCTTGTTGCCATGTCCACCATATGTAGGAAATATATATCTCCTTTCTTGTATTCCTTCAGGTCTATAGCCACAACTTCATTGAATTCCTTTGCCATGTTTACACTAACAACTGGCCTGGATGGTGTTTTCTTATACTTCATGCATATCTCACAAGCATCTGACACTTCTTCAGCATATACATTGCAAATTTCATCTTCAACACCTGCATCCTTCAATAACTGAATCAGTCTCTTACTTGTGGGATGACCAAACTGCTGATGTAGTTTTTCAATCTTCTTTCTCTTTTCCTTTTCATCATTACCCAAAGTTAGCATTATTTCCTGTGTTATCTTCCAGGTTTCTTTCTTGTCCCTTATTGGAAGATAGTAATGTCCTGAGGGTGTGCAACTCAAATCTACAGTTTTTCCATGAATGATGGCAGTATCATTTTCTAGGTCTATTTTCATCTGTGCTCTTTTCATTGCCTTCTTACTAAACAAAAGTGGTATAGAGCAATCCACTACATCAGACGTTACACTTGCTCTGTTACCTATGATGTTCACAGGAAATTTTACCTTTTTCATTGATTTGTACTCAACTCCATCTCCAAACCTGAATACTGTTCCACTTTCTTGCTCTTCTATCTTCGATTTTTCTTCCTCTGACAAAGTCTGTGTGTATGATTCCAACCAGTCAATGCCACACACTGTAGTATTGCAGGCAGTGTCTAGAATGGCATAACTAACAGACTCTGCCATTAACACTGGCATCACTGTAGAATTCTCAACAACAGCATATGACTCTGCCTCTTTGTACTCATCTTCAGTATAATTGGTTACATACACACTTCTTGTACATGCTGGGGACAAATGATACTCTGAGCCACATATGAAACACTTTCTAACATTACCAAACCTGTCAGCACTGTTTTTCTGTCCACTTCTCTCACTTCTATAACCCATACTTCCTCTAGCTCTAATTCCTCCACGTCCTCTTCTCCTTGTGACCACATTGACATCCTCTGTGTTGAACACCGGTTCAGATTTCACTACAACTGCAGGAGGCTCACTGACACTGTTCCCAGACCCGGCACCTAAGGACAGCACTTCTTGACTACCAAAGAATTTCTTGAGGGCTTTCTGCATAGAATCAAACATTTCATCTGGCTCACTGAAAGACACTGCTGTCAACACTATCTGTTTGTCTTTAACTTCTAGTCCGGCACAGTCCAACAGCTTGAATGCCAAAATACACTTTGGTATACTCACTTTGTACTTCTCCAAAGCCGAATTCCTCTTCACAAACTCCAAGATATACTGCTCCATAGTACCTTCCTTTCCTTTCTTGTAGCTGTCGAACCTCGTCCACGCCTCATACGCAGCTGACATCTCATCCTTTTTTGTACCATTTGTCCAGATGTCTCAACAAAACCTCCACTCCATCATCCTTCGCCAAATCATCAATGTTAACTTCCTCAAAAATCTTGCCTCTCACCTCACTTCCTTCTGGGAATGCCAAGGCGACGGTCACAGCTTGTTTCTTCTTCTCAACATTAGTGACAAGCTGCCATCCCCTTAATTCCTGCTTCCACCGGTCATAGGTCTTGTCCCCCTCCAAATCTTGGGACCAACGCTCGCCCGCCGTTGTCGCCCATGTTTACCTCGTCTTCTTTCTTCCTTGTTTTCGAGTGTCGCCTTCACCCTGCCACGCAACTACGCTCTGCTACCATTTGTCAAGTGTCTATACAGGTGTGGCAGGGTAAATCAAATGCAGAGAGTCAATTTCTTGGCGTTTACTCATTGGAGCCACGGATACAAGTTCTTCCTCTTAAGCGCCATTCCTTCGCTCTCCCAGGACCCTCATCAAAACAAACCCCCGAAAACAACTGACGATAGAGAAGCGCGAGGCGCGCATTATGAATGTTAACACACACACACACACACACACACACACACACACACACACACACACACACACACACACACACACACACACACACACACACAGCAAATGCAGATAGAGATGACAAGGAGGCCCAGAAAGTAGCACACGAAGATGGAGAAAGTATTCCCAGAGAAGAAGGGCTGCAGGAGCAACAGCACCAGGACATAGCTGCTCTGTTCCTTCTAGATGTTGCAATCCAAAGTCAGAGGAACAAGAGGCCAGAGAAGCTCCTGGCTGTCCTGCAGGTAAAGAGAATATCACTTGGTTTGGAATATTACACAATTAGTAGTAGTAACTGGGTGTTCAGATTAATTTCTTTATTTTTATATGAGGCAAAAGCTGGTCATAGGGAACATAAAATTAAAAAAAAGGCCCACTTAGTTGCCAGTTCCCTTGCATGTCTAAGAGAATTAAGGCAGGTTCACACATGCCAATTTGCAACTGAAACTGCAAGCAGGTAGAGTTTCCAACTAAATATTGGTGCCTAGCAACTGGAAAAACCAGTTGTAAAACAAGACCAACAAGAGTAATAGTAGTAGTAGTAGTAGTAGTAGTATACTAGTAAATTTGTGTAAGGGGAAAAGCTTATACATTCCCTGAGTAATAGTACTGATTCTCCAATAGTGATCAAGTGAAAGTTGTTCAAAATTTGCTGAGTATTTTTTTCCAGTTTGTTAGTAAAACTATTGATTTTTCTACACCTCTCTCCTCTCAAGTAAAACTAATCTAAATTTTCTAAATTTCTTACCCTCAAATGCACACACAGGAGATGGAGCGTCGTGGGATTGGCATTAGTATGGAGGGAGGAGATGCTTTGAGGAAACGTCTTGATCTCAGTGTTGATACAGCCATCCTGGAAGCCTTGGATAAAGTGTGTTCAGGGAACCTCACCTTCCAACCTCTGCCCAGAGAGCCTCAGGAACCTTATGTTAGTATGCATCTGTTTCCTTTCCCCTTTAGTTGTTGTGGTATTATAACACAGATCACTCACTCATTCTCCTACCACTCTCATCATCCCTTGTTAACATTCTGACCAATGTGAAATATTGGTTAGCTATTCAGAAATGCTTTACTCTATCACTACAATCATTTTCAAAGGTTGAAGATATGATTAGTCAGATTTGTAATACTACTCCATTTATTAATGTGAAAATCATATTAATTTGTCATTGAAATTGTAAAAATTCTTTTCAAAGCCTGTATAGCTTCAATCAAAGACTTTAAAGTAATGGAAGTATGGCATAGAAGTGTTTCAAAATATGGTCGACTTTTTTTAATCTTTTTATGCAAGAGGGAAACTAGCCAAGGGCAACAAAACTTTAATAAAAAGGCCCACTGGAATGCAAGTTCCTTAAAAGATTAGTAAAGAATTAGCCAAAAGACGGGAACAAATGTTTTGAAACCTCCCTCTTTAAAGAAGTCAAGTCATTGGAAGATAGAAATACAGAAGCAGGCAGGAAGTTCCAGAGTTTACCAGAGAAAGGTATGAATGATTGAGAGTACTGGTTAACTCTTGTGTTAGAGAGTTGGATAGAATAGGGGTAAGAGGAAGAAGAAAGCCTTGTGTAGCAAGGCTGCAACAGGAGGGGAGGCATGCAGTTAGCAAGATTAGTAGAGCAGTCAGCATGAAAATAGCAATAAAAGGTAAAAAAATAGATGCAACATTTCAGCAGTGAGAAAGAGACTGAAGACAGTCCGTCAGAGGAGGGGAGTTGATGAGACGAAAAAACTTCTGATTCCACCCTATCTATAATAAAACTGTGTGAGTGGAAGTTTTACTGGAAGGTCAAGGATAAGAGAATGAGGAAGTGGTATCTGACAAGGAAAGAATAAGAGAAGTCAGTATTGTATGTAGAAACAGTAAATGGTCAGTAGCATTCTCAAACATAAATGGTATAATATCAATGTTACAGGAAGTCAATAACTGCATTAAGATAAAGCAGTCACACATCATGGGCATAGCAGAAACTAAACTAAATGAGCCAGCAGAAAATATTAATATTGTTGATGGAAATTATAATGTGTGGTTAAGATCTAGGAATAGTCAGAAAGGAGGAGGAAGAGTGATGGTACTGACCAAGAAGAATATAGCAGTGGAAAATGTAGAGATGGGTGAAGGTATGGCAGAAGTAATCAAAATTAAGATAAAAGAAGAGGGAAAAGGAAAAACAGAGATGTTGCAGTAGCATATATACCACTAAAAACTAATGCATGGAGTCAAAGAAGTGTATAAAGAGATGTTGAGTGATATGGTTAATTATTTAAAAAAATATTGCAAGAAAGCAGGAATATAACACTTATGGGCGACTTCAACTGCAAAGAGGTATGCTGGGAAAACTGGACCACACAAGGAGGAAAAAGAGTCATGGGGATATACACTACTAAACTTGATGATGATTAACACTATGACATAGTTGATTAGAGAAACTACAAGAGTTGCAGGAAATGAGGAGGCATTGAGGCTAGTCCCATTGTTTATGAGATTGAAGTCATTGAAAAAATAAAGTACAGGCAAACCTTGCATAATGAATGGGTTAGGCTCCCAAAAAAGTGATCATTAAGCAAAAATTTGTTGTACAGGGTCCTAGGTTAAGTGAAAAAAAATGAAAAATAAAGTAAAATAAAATGTAATAAAAATCCGAACGCGTTGTATTCAGACGTGGCAGTGGATGGTGGTGGTGGTGGTGATGGTGGTGATTCGACGACATTTTCAAACTTGGGCAAAATTTCCCCAATAAAGATTTTGTTCTAGCGGGGTTTGGTGTTCGTTATGTGATTTAAGGGTAATAAAACAAAACATTCGTTGTGGCGAAAATTTGTTGTGTAAACGTTCATTATGCGGGGTTTGCCTGTTTCAGTGCCCTGTAGGGAAAACCGACCATCTGTTAATTGAGTTCAGCCTCGACAGCAGCTCAGCAGTAAATAATTTGATGAAGCAAATGATTTAATGAAAAAGATTATTATGACCTTGACATGTCCTAAGTGGAATATGTAGCAGTGGTGTGGTCACCGAGCTCTAAAAAAAGATATGAAAAGATTAGAACAGATCCAGAAGATAGCTACAAAGATGGTGCTGGAACTAAAGGACCTAACATATGAAGAAAGGCTGAAGGAAATGGGGCTGCCAACCTTACAAGATAGAAGAGAACAAGAAGACCTAATAACAATGTATGAAATAGTAAAAAAATGAAAAAAATAGGCAAGGAAGACCTTGTGCCGGTGACAGAAGAAGCTAGAAGGATAAATACTGAAAAATTGCTTTATTATTCCAGCCTATACTCGGGTGTATTACTCAGTGACATTGCTAATCAAAATACATATGGGGATAGTAAGCAATGACAGGTAAATCTAATTGTGAAAGAAAGTGACAGAGTGTTGATTGTTAAAAAAAAATTATGTAATATGGTATTGGTATGTAAGGAACATGAGTATAGTTCTCAGACTTTGTTTGGCATTGGTGCATATGTATGCATGTACAGTACTAATGATAAGTTGCCAGACATTATTGTTGTATGTGTATACCATTGATAACCTTTGGCAACTCTAATCGTGTCATATCACCTTATCTTCTAAATTTATGGAATGAAGTAAGTCCTTGATATAATTTCCTTAGGTTTAATGTGTTTTGACTTTATATTACTACTTTTGGGATAGTTATACAATGTATCCAATCAAAAGAAACGTGATATATATATTACAGTCAACTTCCCGACATGTGTGATGCAAGGTTCATTTGTGTGGTTGTACTGCTCCTGGCAGTTATTTATAATAATATTTTATTGCCTCAAAGAGGGACATCATTTAGTTATAACTGCTGATATTTATTGTTATGTTTATAGTAAAAACCAGCTGAGGATTGTAAGGTAGTATTTACAGCCATGTTATTATAATGTTGACAGGATTCTAATGGCTAGAAATGGTGCTAAGAAATGGTGGACCATGTTATAGCATTTATGACCAATAAGAGTTTATATAAAGGTAGATTTTTTAATGATATGTGCCAATTTGTTTTGGTCTGACAGACAGACTCAATTATGATGGTTTGTAGAATACAGCAATATTCTGCTTAACGAACTGGATAGGGGATGTCAAAGCTGTTCGTAGAGCAAAAATTCGTTAAGCGGATGTAATTTTCCAATAGGAAATAATGGAAATAGGGGAGATGCGTTCTGGGCTGTTCCCCAACATACCACATAGGTTAAAAAAAAATTATATATACGTTTTGCAGTGTATTGGGCCATGATTGTACCACTACTTTTATGATGTCATGTGAGTCATTGGAAGTTAGAGGAGCTACATACAAATTCTCTCACGGATAGCTCCACTGTAATTTGTGCAGGAGCGGATCAAAGTTCGCTGCGGTGAGGCAGAGTCTAGCGTATTGCACTAACGTGGGTAACGTGTTAATCGGCGAAAACACGTTATTAAGCAGAGCAGATATACAGGGTAATTTCTTCGTACTGCGGAGTGGGAGAGAGTGAGACAAGGCAGCCAATACCAGCACCAGGAGCGCTAGAGACAGAGGCGGAGAACCAGCCAATCACAGCGAAGCTGCTGTGTTCGGTCCCTCACCCAGCAAATTCAAACCCAGAAAATTCGCTAAAACGGATGTGGTTGTACATTATGCGGACTTTTTGGTCTAACTTTATATAGAAATTCATTAGACGAATGTTCGTTAAGTGGAGTATTACTGTACCATCCTGGCTGAATTGTTGCAGGTGGCTCAATGGCTGCTATCAAGCATCTGTATAGCTCACAATACATACTACTTCATTTACATTATTTCTTCTTACTATTATTTCTTTGTCTTTCCTTAAATTTAAACTAATAGTGTGTCAGAACAGTCACTGAATATGACAGTCTTAAAAATGAGGACAATTTGTATATAAAGAAATGTCAAATTATTCAAGCTTGATCCATTTATTTCTTATACAGTGCAGCATAACACAGGCTGATGAATTTGTATCAACTTGACTGAAACAAATATCTAACCTTCAGATAATTTTCTACTTGATATTACTTTTTGATTGCTTATCTAAATTAATTCACATCTAACTATGAGGAATGAAACAAAAAGTGAAATGAAACTCTTATTTATGTAACAATTCTAAAGTATAAATGTTTTGTAGTGATGAAACTTTTTCTCATGTTTTTTACATAGAGGAAGAAAAAGGAGATAATATTTAATTGAACTGAATAATAGTCTTATATCATGAAACTATCACTGATGATATGTATGTATGTTTGGTGCAGAGCCAACGCAGTGCCCAGGAGCTGGAGCAACGGTTGCAAGAGCTCAAAAACAAAAATCTTCCCACACTTGCTGTTCAGTCTGCACTGCTAATGGCCTACATCAGAGGAAAAGAAGTGGAGAAGGCAGAAACTTTCAGGAAGGTAAGGAGGACTTGAAGCACTTGTGTACTATTCTGATTACTGTAGCAGACATTCAGTTTGAATATTTTTCTATGTGCAGTATATGTAGATTCTACATTATCCTCTCAAGTTTTGTGACTGCTTGGTTCCTGAAGTATAGTAATAAATTTGTGGATCACAAAACTGATCCTGACTTGCCAGCGACCTTTTGTTACTCAGAGTTTGGGAATGTGATACCTGCAGTACTTTAATGCTTTGTGTAGGTAGTCTTGCAGTGCACTTATTGTCACATGCACACACACACACACACACACACACACACACACACACACACACACACACACACACACACACACACACACACACACACACACACACACACACACACACACACACACACACACACACACACACACACACACACACACACACACACACACACACACACACACACACACACACACACACACACACACACACACACACACACACACACACACACACACACGGGGACATCGTCGATGGAGGTGGTCGCTGAGCTCCAGAGCAATCATCTCTAATTCTACAGTTACCATTGCCTAAGAGTAACCAAGGTGGGAAAGGAGCTGGTAATGTTTGTCCCGTCTCCATATAGTCATGTTAACTGTTGATTAGCAAAATAATGTCCAGTGAAGGTAAATATAAACTGTAGCCTGCGTTTGAGCCATCAGCTGGTTTGTTTACATCTGCGCAACATGGCGGCCGTGAACTCGAAAGATGAATCAGACTTCACAGGGTTTCAAGGAATAATGGAGAAGAGCGCTTATGTGAAGAAAATTCTGGAGTTAGAAGGTAAAATTGAAAAACTGTTTGAAAAGTATGGGGGCCTGGAAACGAGTTATGACAATGTAAAGAAAGACTGTGCCGATATGAAGAAGGAAAATGAAGCACTGAAAGAGGAAGTTAAGCTAATTAAAGTGAATTGCGAAAAATGTGGAGAATCTCTAGGAAAAGTGATGGAGAAGCAGGCTGA
This sequence comes from Portunus trituberculatus, assembly GCF_017591435.1. Classification (NCBI taxonomy): domain Eukaryota; kingdom Metazoa; phylum Arthropoda; class Malacostraca; order Decapoda; family Portunidae; genus Portunus; species Portunus trituberculatus. The sequence continues at coordinate 13,200,762 of NC_059263.1, read as the reverse complement.
ATGGAAAAAAAGTCAGGAAGTGGAAAGAAAGGAGGTAAATTACAAAGTTGCAAGTCTGGAAAAGGAAATCAAAGAGTCTGGGAGAAAACTTTGGGCCTTGCTGAAATTATAGATCAACAGATCATAGAAGAGAAGATAGCTGAGAAAGTGGTGAAGGTTATTAAGTCAAATGAGACATTGGTGAGGGAAACTGTAGACAAAAAGAGATGTGTGGTGATATTTGGTGTGGAGGAGGATAAGACACCGAGTAAAATGGAGAGAGAAAAACATAAAAAGGTGATAAATAATATCATTAATGTGGTGCAGGAGGAGGAAAAGACCTAGTACAAGAAATAGAGGACTTCCATAGAATTGGAAAGTTCACAAGAGAAGGTATGAGGCCAATAAGAATCAAACTTAAGTCACAAAAGGATGTAGATGAATTGGTGGAGAAGTCATGGAGGCTAGCCCAGCAGGAAACAACAAGGAAGATTTGGTTGAGAAGAGATCTCGGTGAAAAGGAAAGAGAAATGTTAAATGAGTTGAGAAAGGAGGCTTTGAAAAAAATGAAGAGAGGACAGAAGAGGAGAAGAAAGAGTTTTTCTGGAGAATCTTGGATATGAGACTGAGGAAGTGGTTCATAACCCAGAAAAGTACAGCAAGAAAGGACTAAAGAAACTTACATATGAGCGAAATGTAATGTATTCCAACATAAATGGAGTGATATCGGGATTTTAGAACTCAACGATTACTTGAGGGACAAGAACCCAGATATTGTGGGTCTTACTGAAACAAAACTGAGAGAGGGAGAAGACCTGATGATGGTTGGAGAAGGAAATATAATGTTTGGAAAAGAAATAGAGTAGGTAAGATGGGAGGAGGAGTGATGTTGCTGGTTAAAAAGATATAAAGGTGGATCAAGTGAAAAAGGTATGGGAAAGGCAGAAGTGCTAAAGATCAGAGCAGAAACTAATGAAGGAAAAAGAGGCACTACATAGTGGTGTACGTACCACCTAAGACAAATGCATGGTCAGTACAGGAATATGAAGAAATGATAAGTGATACAGGAACATGTCTGGAAGAAATGTTGGGTGGCTGTGAACGAACTATAATGATGGGAGATTTTAATTGTAAAGAGGTGTGTTGGGAGGACTGGTCAATGGAAGGATCAGAGACAACATGGGGAAATACACTATTGACACTGGCAATGGAAAATGTGTTAACTCAGTGGGTCAAAGAAGATACTAGGTTTGGAGGAGAGGGAGCATCGTCAAGACTGGACTTGGTCTTTAGTACAGAGCCAATGGTCATTGAGGAGATGAGGGTGGAGTGCCCTTTAGCAAAGAGTGATCATGCAGTTTTGGAGTTCAAGGTGATAGACGAAGAGAAATCTAGAAGAAATGAAGAATATAAAGTGGGAAGATGGAATTATGCCAAGACAGATTTTGGAAACCTAAAGAAATTCTTTCAAGAGACAAATTGGATGAAATTCAAGAGTGCTAAGGAGCAAATGAAAAGTGGAAGGAATTTATAAAAATATACAAAGAAGGTGAGAAAAATTTGTACCAATAAGACAACATAGAGAAGTTGGAAAGCAGGACTGGTTTAACGATAGATGTGAAAAGGCTAGAACAAGAAAAGAGGATGCATGGAAGAGGTGGAGAAGGAAAAGACGGATTAAGCAGTGGGAAAGTTACAAAAGAGCAAGAAATGAATATGTGTTGATTAGAAGAGAAGAAAGAAAGAAACAAGAAAAGGATATAATTGATAAATGTAAAGACCAACCAAGGCTTTTTACAGACATGTGAACAACAACATCAAAAATAGAGAAAGTATTGAAAGTTTAGAAGTAAATGGAGTATGCAGTGAAGATCCCAGGAAATGGCAGAGGCTATGAATGGATGCTTTCGGAAGGTATTCACAAAGGAGACTGCTTTTGACAAACCACTGGTAATGGAACAGAAAGGGATTATGAAGGAGTTTCAAGTAACTGTGGAGGAGATCAAGAACATGATGGGGAGTTTAGAAGTGAGAAAAGCTGTGGGACCTGATGGGGTATCAGGATGGATTTTAAGAGAATGCAGGAGCAACTGGCAGAAAAAGTTTGTGAAGTAATTGATGCCTCATTAAGGGAAGGTGTAGTGCCCCAAGACTGGAAAAGAGCTAACATTGTCCCAATCTATAAATCAGGTAACAAGAGAGACCCATTGAACTATAGACCAGTGTCACTTACAAGTGTGGTAGCTAAGATGTGTGAGAGGGTGGTGAAGAATAGATGGACAGACTTCTTGGAGAAAATGACATACTTTGTGAGTGTCAATTTGGTTTTAGAAAAGGGCGTTCATGCACGACAAACCTGATATGTTACTATTCGAGGGTGATAGATGTAATACAGGAAAGAGATGGTTGGGCTGATGGAATATATCTGGATTTAAAAAAGGCCTTTGATAAGGTACCACACCGGAGACTGATCTGGAAACTTGAAATGGTAGGAGGAGTGCATGGCAGTTTACTAAAATGGATGGAAGACTTTTGGTAGGAAGAGAAATGAGAACAATAATTAAGGACAGACCATCAGAATGGGGCTTGGTGGAGAGTGGAGTTCCACAGGGATCAGTGTTGGCACCAGTAATGTTCGCGGTCTACATAAATGACATGGTGGATGGGGTGTCCAGTTATGTGAGCCTATTTGCAGACGATGCAAAATTGTTAAGAAAAGTGAGATGTGACAAAGATTGCGAACTACTCCAGGAAGACTTGGACAGAATATGGAAATGGAGCTGTACATGGCAAATGGAGTTCAACACGACAAAATGCAAGAAAATAGAGTTTGGCAAGAGTGAAAGAAGAATCAGGAGTATGTACAAGATAGGAAATGAAGACATAAAACCAGTCATGAAGAAAAAGACCTTGGGGTGACAATTACCAATGACCTATCGCCAGAGAGACATATAAACAAAATAATTGGAGAAGTATTGAACTTATTGAGGAACATAAGAGTGGCGTTCAGATATTTAGATGAAGAAATGATGAAGAAAATAATTACTGCAATGATAAGACCGAGGCTTGAATATGCAACAATACAGTGGGCTCGAACTTAAAGAAACACATAAGGAAACTAGAGAAAGTACAGAGGGCTGCAACGAAAATGGTGCCTGACTTAAGAGATTTGACTTATGAAGACAGACTGAAAAGAATGCAACTTCCGACCCTGGAAAACAGAAGAGAAAGGGAGACCTGATAGCAATATACAGAGTGATGATTGGCATGGAAAAATGGATAGGGAAGATCTGTGTATGTGGAATGAAAGAATGTCGAGAGGGCATGGGAAAAACTAAAATGGCCACTTATAGGAGAGATGTGAAAAAATATAGCTTCCCTCATAGAAGGGTGGAAGCATGGAATAGTTTAGACGTGGAAGTGGTCAACGCAAGGAATATTCATGATTTTAAGAAAAAGCTGGACATTAATAGATATGGAGACGGGACAACACGAGCATAGCTCTTTTCCCGTATGTTACAATTAGGTAAATACAATTAGGTAAATACACACACACACAGACAGACACACAGACACACACACAGCATAGCTCTTTTCCCGTATGTTACAATTAGGTAAATACAATTAGGTAAATACAGACACACACACACACACACACAGACACACACACACACACACACACACACACACACACACACACACACACACACACACACACACACACACACACACACACACACACACACACACGACTGGAAAAGAGCTAACATTGTCCCAATTTATAAATCAGGTAACAAGAGAGACCCATTGAACTATAGACCAGTGTCACTTACAAGTGTGGTAGCTAAGATGTGTGAGAGGGTGGTGAAGAATAGATGGACAGACTTCTTGGAGAAAATGACATACTTTGTGAGTGTCAATTTGGTTTTAGAAAAGGGCGTCATGCACGACAAACCTGATATGTTACTATTCGAGGGTGATAGATGTAATACAGGAAAGAGATGGTTGGGCTGATGGAATATATCTGGATTTAAAAAGGCCTTTGATAAGGTACCACACCGGAGACTGATCTGGAAACTTGAAATGGTAGGAGGAGTGCATGGCAGTTTACTAAAATGGATGGAAGACTTTTGGTAGGAAGAGAAATGAGAACAATAATTAAGGACAGACCATCAGAATGGGGCTTGGTGGAGAGTGGAGTTCCACAGGATCAGTGTTGGCACCAGTAATGTTTATGGTCTACATAAATGACATGGTGGATGGGGTGTCCAGTTATGTGAGCCTATTTGCAGACGATGCAAAATTGTTAAGAAAAGTGAGATATGACAAAGATTGCAAACTACTCCAGGAAGACTTGGACAGAATATGGAAATGGAGCTGTACATGGCAAATGGAGTTCAACACGACAAAATGCAAGAAATTAGAGTTTGGCAAGAGTGAAAGAAGAATCAGGAGTATGTACAAGATAGGAAATGAAGACATAAAACCAGTCATGAAGAAAAGACCTTGGGGTGACAATTACCAATGACCTATCGCCAGAGAGACATATAAACAAAATAATTGGAGAAGTATTGAACTTATTGAGGAACATAAGAGTGGCGTTCATATATTTAGATGAAGAAATGATGAAGAAAATAATTACTGCAATGATAAGACCAAGGCTTGAATATGCAACAATACAGTGGGCTCCGAACTTAAAGAAAGACATAAGGAAACTAGAGAAAGTACAGAGGGCTGCAACAAAATGGTGCCTGACTTAAGAGATTTGACTTATGAAGACAGACTGAACAGAATGCAACTTCCGACCCTGGAAAACAGAAGAGAAAGGGGAGACCTGATAGCAATATACAGAGTGATGATTGGCATGGAAAAATGGATAGGGAAGATCTGTGTATGTGGAATGAAAGAATGTCGAGAGGGCATGGGAAAAACTAAAATGGCCACTTATAGGAGAGATGTGAAAAATATAGCTTCCTCATAGAAGGGTGGAAGCATGGAATAGTTTAGACGTGGAAGTGGTCAACGCAAGGAATATTCATGATTTTAAGAAAAAGCTGGACATTAGTAGATATGGAGACGGGACAGTACGAGCATAGCTCTTTTCCCGTATGTTACAATTAGGTAAATACAATTAGGTAAATACACACACACACACATACACGCCGTCGCTGAGAGAGAGGACGGCTGCTCCGCCGCGGACGGAAGAAGTGAAAATACCTATGGTGTTACAGGGCCCGGGTACCTCTGAGTTAGTTGATGTCCTACTGTCGCATAGTGTTGAAAGTGAGGGATATGGAGAGTGGTCCCTGAGACGAGAGTGTGGGCGGTGATTGTTTTGGCCGTAATCAGCTGACGATAACAAACATGGCGGCTACCCCTAGGCAACCCAAGGATTTTGAAGGTTTTGTAACTACTCTTAGAGGACTGGAGAAATTAGATATGGATGCAAGAATCCAGGCACTGGAAAGTAAGTTCCTAAACATTTTGTCCATAGAAGAAAAACTGGATAGAGTTATAGCTGAGAATGATTCGTTCAAAAAAGAGATCTATTTGTTAACGATAGTGAATAAAGAGCTATTGAAGGAAAAAGTAGAGATGGAGAAGGAAAACCAACAACTAAGGAAACAATGTGAAGAGATGAAGGCTAAACTCTTAGAAATGGAGATGAAAATATCCGAAGGGGACTTGAGGAAGGAGGAATGCCTTAATCTAATTGATGTCAGGATGAAAGAAGTGAACCATGAACATCAGGAGCTACAAAGGTCCTTTAGAGAGATAGTGAAAAAGCAGGAAGAGGAAAATAAAGTGATTACACAGAGTGAAATAGTAAAGGCACTAAAGGAAAATGAGTATGTGGTGAGAGATATTGCTGAAAAGAAAAAATGTGTGATCATAACAGGATTGAGGGAGGAAACTAACAGAAACTGGCAGGATAGGAAGAATAAGGAAAATGACAGGATTAAGTCTTTATTGAATAAGATCTCTGTGGAGGAAGAGGACCTATATGCTGAGGTAGAAGAAAGTGTGAGATTGGGAGCTTTATAGGAAGGCAAGAATAGACCATTAAAATTGAAATTAAAGTCTCAGGTGGCAGCTGAGGCCTTGTTGAGGAGGGCTTGGAAACTTAAGGACTCTGAGGAAACCAAAACAATTTACATAAGAAGAAATATGTCACAGGATGAGCGAATGAAAATGAAAGAGCTTGTAACTGAAGTGAAAGAGAGGAATGACGAAAGAACAGAGGAGGAAAAGACCAAGTTTTTTTGGAGGATGAGAAATGGGAGGCTAAAGAAGTGGTGGATAAAACAGGCGGAATAGATATTACATGGAAGAAAGAGACTAGGAATGGAATACAATTGACTTACATGAATATAGATGGATTTCTGTCTAAGAGGCTAGAATGTATGGATTACCTAAGAAATAACGAACCGGACATAATGTGTATAGTGGAAACAAAGCTAAGGCCCAAAATAAAGCTAGACTGGTTTGTTGTAAAACACTACAAAGTATGGAGAAATGATAGAAAAAATAAAGGAGGTGGTGGTATAATGGTTTTTACTAAGGAAGATCTGATAGTGAAGGAGGTGAACTATAGTAAGAGAAATGAGGAAGTGATAAGTAACATAACATAACATAAATAATAGGATAACAAAGGGCCACCAGGGCCCATCTAGGTTATCCTGTATCAGTCGCACAGCGACCTTGTCATCAGTATTTAAAGATACACTTACAAGTACACAATACATTATATACTAATTCTAAATATTTGACCCATTAACAGGGCTAAGTCCTGCAGTGAAATCCTCTACAATTTTTGGTCCCCATACATGGGGATCATGTCTTGTTTAACTATAGTAAATTTCTTATAAAAACTATCATGCAGTGCTATACATAATTATAAATCTAATAAATTTAAGTGCTTATCTAATCTGTTTTTAAACATTGTCAAACTAGTGCTATTTACAACCCTCTCTGGCAATGCATTCCAGAAGTCTACCACCCTATGACTAAAGAAATATTTTCTTATATCTAACCTGCAGCCTTGCTTTCTAATCTTTCTGCCATGATTTCTAGTCCTACTTCCCTCCTCTAAGGTAAAGAAAGATCTCACATCTATGTAGTTTGTATCTGAGAACATTTTAAATAACTCTATCATATCCCCTCTTATACATCTCCTCTCAAATGAAAACATGTTTAATTCCTTAAATCTAATCTATCTCTATACTCCAGGCGCTTTAATGCTGGTATCATCCTAGTTGCTCTTCTCTGAACTGCTTCTAATATGTTGATATCCTGCCTATAGTGGGGTGACCAGGCCTGTATGCAATACTCTAAATGGGGCCTAACATAGGAATTATATAAGCTACGCACCACTTCCTTACTTTTATAACTAACATTTATATTTATAAAACCCAGGATTCTATTTGCCCTATTTCTTGCTTCTAAACATTGCTTTGAAAATTTCATAGTCCTGTCTATCACTACTCTTAAATCCTTTCCTTCCTCTACTGCCTCTAGCCAACATCCCTCCATCTCATAGCTAAAGTTTGTGTTGTCTTTACCTAAATGCATAACTTGACACTTTTTTAGAATTAAACTCCATCTGCCACCTGTCTGCCCATGCTATCAGCCTGTCCAGGTCTCGTTGTATTCTGTAATTGTCCTTTTCACCCTGTACTGCACATGCTATCTTAGTATCATCTGCAAACTTTGATACTTTGCTACTAATTCCTATATCTAAATCGTTAATGTACACCAAGAAAAGAAGAGGTCCTAGCACTGATCCTTGGGGTACCCACTAACCACTTCTTTCCACTCAGACATTTCCCCATTTAATACTACTCTCTGTTTCCTATCAGAAAGCCATTCACTAATCCAATCAACTAACCTACCCCCTATCCCATGTAGTCTCAATTTGTACACTAGCCTCCTATGCGGTACCTTATCAAATGCCTTGCTAAAATCTAGATATATTACATCTATGCTATTTCCATCATCTAACTCCTTGGTAATATATTCTAAGATATCGAGCAAATTTATAAGACAGGACCTCCCTGATTTAAAGCCATGTTGGGTATCTCTAATTAATCTATTCTCATTTAAATGCTCCCAAATACTACCCTTAATGATTTTCTCTAATATCTTACATACTATACTAGTTAAACTGATCGGTCTATAATTATTCGCATCATCCTTCCTACCTTTTTTAAATATTGGAGTAACATTAGCTAACTTCCAGTCCTGAGGTATCTCAGCAAACCTAAGTGATCTTTCAAAGATTAACTTAAGTGCTTCAGAAATACTGTCTACACCCTCCTAAGTACTCTGGCATGTAGCTCATCAGGACCACTAGCTTTCCTATCGTCTAGTTCAAGAATAAATTTCCTAATAATTCCCGGTTTTATATCAATATTTTCTAAAGCTCTTAAACTACTCGTCGCACTGTTTGTAACAGGATTTCCCTAGTAAATACTGAAGAAAATTGTTCATTCAATAATTCTACTATGTCTTCATTTTGATCCACTACTACACCATCTTTTCTGAGTGGTCCAATCCTATCCTTATTTCTTTTATCACTGACCTTGTAATAACTATATAATTTTTTGGGATCTTTACTCCCAGCTCTAGCTAGTTTTATCTCTGCCTGCCTTTTACTTTTTTATAACCTTACTCAAATCATCTCTGACCTGTCTGTACCTAATCAAATCTACATCTTCCCCACTTTTCTGCAACTCTCTGTATGCCCTCTTCTTCTCTCTGATCTGGCTACCTATCTCATGAGTCCACCATAATGGCTTCCTGTTTCTCTGCCTTATATCTTTGTAAGGGATACACTGCATCACTATACCCTTTACTACAACCTTAAAAATATCCCACATCTCCTGTGCAGTTTTATTTCCAAAACTATCTTCCCAGTTTACCTCTCCTAATAACTGACGTAACCTACCATAATTGCCTTTCTGATAGTTTGGGACTCTAGTCTTATTCACTATATTATCCCTACTGGAATTAATGATAAATCTAATTATATGATGGTCACTGTTTGCTAAAGTCTCTCCTACCTCAACTTCCTTTAAACAATGCTCAATATTTGTTAGTACTATGTCTAAAACCTTCCTCCCCCTAGTAGGTTTATCTACCATCTGCACTAAATAGTTATCCTGAAAACTTTCCATAAACTTATTTTCACTAGCATCTCCTACCATCCTCTCCCAGTTTACTGACTTAAGATTAAAATCCCCTAAGATAATTGTCTGACTAGTACACCCCCTATTTATCTCATCTACCATAAGGTTGTCTACATCTGCTGACTGGTTAGGTGGTCTATAAAAAGCTCCTACTCTAATAACCTTACTTTTGTTTACTCTAACATCCAGCCATAAGGACTTTACTCTGTTATCTACCTTAATACCATTAACCTGACTGGAAATGAAGGATTTTTTTACATAAATAACTACTACTCCACCTATCCTACCAATTCTCTGGTGTAAATACATAATGTATCCATCTACTTCATATTCTTTCCTATTTTCCTAAACTTTTCCTCATTTACCCATGCCTCTGTGACACATACAACATCTAAGTCCTCCTCAACTATATAACTAGATAACTCGTCCTTCTTGTTCCTAAGACTCCTGGCATTTACATAAAAACATTTAAGTCCTGCTACCTTCCTAGATGCTGTCTCCTTATTTGGAATCCTAATCTTATTCTCTCCTATTTGCACCTGGAAATCTTTCCTAATCTTTTCACTATCTCTGTTTATCCTATCTAATTTATGTCTAACATCTTTCTTCTGGAATGCATTTGCTACCTCACCCCTACACTCCATCCCAACTCCCCTCCAGACATCCACTCAGCACATCCACACCCTTCCTACTCAGATGCACACCATCCCTAGCATACAAATCCTTCGCCCATAGAACCTATCCCATACATCCACAAAGCTGACACCCACATCCTTACACATCCCTTTTACCCGATCATTCACACCAATGGCTCTAGACAACCATTTCCTGCTAACATACACACGAGGCAAGATTCCTGACACTACACACCTCCTACCAATCTCCCTTATCTTGCCTAACATTTCCCGAAATCTTGCCACTAACTCCTCCGACCCACCTGCTCTGACATCGTTCCCACCTACGTGCAAAACTGCTACACCCTCCCTCTCCATCCCCCCAACCCTCTTCTGCACCTCCTCACTCACTGCCTTCACACCTGCACCAGGCATACACACGTTCGTCCTCCTATCCCTGTCTTTCCCACAGAAAGTGCTATCTAAATACCTAACCTGAGAGTCACCCACCACACACACCTGAGGTGTGCTAGGCACAATTCCTCCTCTCCTCTACCCCTTCTTTCTCCTTTCACTCACCACAACCACTTCATTCACTCCACTCTCACTCTCACTCTCCCTCCCTCCAACAAACCGAACCTATTTTCACACTCAACAGGTTTAGTCCTATCCTCCTAACTGCCTCCGCTTTCCTTCCCCTCGCAACCTGCCATCTCTGCCCATCCTGACTACTATCTTTCCCAGTCTGGCTCGCCTGCTCCCTCTTCCCCACTCTGCTCTTCCTGACAGAGGGCCAAGCCACCCTGTCGCCCTGAGAAGGTCCAACCTTCGGCCTAACACTGATCTCCTGCCTAATTTTTTCCAGTGCCTCCTCAAGCCTCTTAACCTCCTCTTTCAACTCAAAGATGAGAACTTCGTTCGCACTTTTCCCCTCACTTAGCTTTCTGATTTCCTCTCGCAATTCTCGGTGCTCAAGAGAAAAGAACTAAATTCTCGCTCTTGAGCCTACACACCATACACTCAGAAAAGTCAACGACCTTCCTGTCATGCCCACACATCTCACACACAACAAACTCTCCCAATCCCATCTCAACACTCTCTTTCACGCACTCAATCACACTCTGATATACCTCAGTAGCTACCGCCATACTAATTTACAATCTGTTAACTCACAAACAAATAAAAATACTTGGTGATGGCGGGGTGGGGGTACTGCGGTGGTGGGGGGGGGCCTAAGTGAGGTCAACTAATCCTCTTTCAAGGTCAACTTGACGGTTACAAGCCTAATCTCCTCGCTCTACCAAAATACTTTTAACTCACAATCACTGATTCTAACCACTATTTCACTCTAATCTAACACTTGCAGTACACACTTTCACTTCACTAACACTCAAAAGCACAACACACAGACACCAAGCACAAGCACCACTCGCTAACTATAAATACCACAGCCAAAAACGGAGTGCACACACAACACGTCCACCCGCCACCGTAGCTACTCAGTCCTTATAGCAGATGGCAAGAGGGACATTAATATTATAACAGTATACTCGTACATACCACCCAGAACCAATGCTTGGGAATATGAACAGTACCAAATGGAGATGAGAAATACTTTAGACAGAATGAAGCAAGAACTCATCAGAAAGGATAGAGTGATGATAGTCGGAGACTTTAATTGTAAAGAAATAGTGTGGGAAGACTACGAAGTGGTGAACGGTGGTGAGTGGGCAGAGGAATTGTTAAAGGTAGCAACAAATAACTTGATAACACAGTGGGTGAGATCACCAACAAGGTGCAGGGGACAAGATGTTGCAGCAAGGTTGGATTTGGTATTTACCAGGGGCATCTCTCTTTAGGGAGGCGGTGGCATAGTGGATAAGGTGGTGAGCGTGGGATCAGGCAGACGATCAGCGAGAGGTTGAATACCACACAACCTTAAAACACTTTGCCATTTGTCGGTGGTTTAAAGTTACCTACATATCACCATGATAAGGTTCTAGGTGATTACACTCAAGATGAGCTTGGTGATATGGGAATATGGGTACCACTATAAATAAAATTGTGACTAATGGGAAGCTGAACAGCTTATACACTCTTCAAGTGTGCCTACAGGTGCTATAGGCCTTACTATTAAAAAAAAAAAAAAAAAAAAAAAAAAAAAAAAAAAAACTCTGAAAGAGGAAATTGAGCATAAATGTCCCTTGGGGAGGAGCGATCATGATGTCCTAAGCTTTGAGCTGGATACGGAATTAAGCACGAGTAAGATTGTGGAACAGGGAGGAAAAATTAAATTATATTAGGGCAAATTATAACCATATAAGGGAGTTCTTTAATGAAATTGACTGGTCCATGGTATACCAGGAAATGGATATGCAATTGAAATAAGATAAATTTATGGATTTGTATAACTCTGCTGTGAAAAAGTTTGTGTCATATTACAGAAAGAGGACTTTAAATAATAAACAGTGGTTTAATAGAAATTGTGAAGAAGCAAAAAAGAACAAAGATAAGGCATGGAAGAAACTTAAGAAAAACAGTGATGTATTATCAAGAGAAGTTTACAAAACAGCAAGGAATAGATATGTTGAAGTAAGGAGAACAGCACAGAAGGAATATGAACAGAGGGTGGTGGAAAACTGTGATAGTGACCCAAAAATGTTTTGCAAATTCATAAATGGAAAACTAAATATAAGGGAGGCAATAGTAAAGGTAAAAAATGGGGAAGAAGTATATGAGGATGCTGGAGATATAGGTGAAATTTTGAACGACAACTTTTGCAAAGTGTTTACAAAGGAGGAGCATTTTATGGGAGGAAGATCTACGGAAATAAAGCAAATGCAGGACATCATGGTTACTAAGGAAGATGTAAGGGAAATTATAAGCAATCTGGATATTAATAAATCAATGGGGCCTGATGGCATATCTGGGAGGTTGCTAAATGAATGTAAGGATCAATTGTTGAACCCCATATTTGATATTGTGGAAACCTCCATACGAACAGGATTAGTCCCGAAAGAGTGGAAAAGAGCTGCCATTGTGCCTATATATAAGAATGGTAGTAGAATGGAACCGGTAAATTATAGACCAGTATCGTTGACTAGTATATTGTGCAAGGTATGTGAAGAAGTAATTAAAGCTAAGTGGAGTGAGTATCTAGAAAGTGAAAACATTCTGAGTGAAAGACAGTTTGGTTTCAGAAAAGGAAGATCGTGTATCCAATTTATTATGTTTTTATTCAAGAGTGACTGACATACTACAACATAGAGAGGGATGGGTGGATGCTATCTACCTGGACTTGAGAAAGGCCTTTGATAAAGTACCACACAATAGACTGATGTGGAAACTAAAGAAGATTGGAGGAGTAAATGATAAACTAGCAAAATGGATGGAAAATTACTTAATGGGAAGAGAAATGAGAACAGTGGTGAGAGGAAGGAAGTCCGAGTGGAAGAAGGTAACCAGTGGAGTTCCACAAGGGTCAGTGCTTGGTCCCATCATGTTTTTGATTTATGTTAATGATATGCCAGTAGGAATTGACAGTTACATGAACATGTTTGCGGACGATACTAAAATTATGAGGAGAGTAAAGAATGTGGAAGATTGTAACAAGTTACAGGAAGATCTTGATAAAATATATGAGTGGAGTAAGGAGTGGCAGATGGAATTTAATATAGACAAGACCCATGTTATGAAAATGGGAAGAAGTAGATACAGACCAAACTGGGATTACAGGCTGGGTGATGAGAAAATTAAAGAGACCAATGAGGAGAAAGACTTAGGAGTAACCGTGCAAAACACTTTGTCACCGGAGAAACACATTAACAAGATTTTTTGGAAAACATATAACATGCTTCAAAATATTGGCCTTGCATTCCACTACCTAGATGAAGGAATGATGAAGAAGATATTATGTACCTTAATAAGACCCCAGTTAGAATATGCAGCTTGTGTCTGGTCACTGCATATGAAGAAAAATGTGAAGAAGGTAGAAAGGGTACAGAGGCTGGCAACAAGGATGGTACCAGGACTCAGGGAGTTAGACTATGAGGAAAGACTGAGGAAGCTGGAGCTGACCACATTAGAAGAGAGAAAAACAAGAGGAGACATGATAACTATGTATAAATTGGTGAACAAGATTGACATACTGGACAGAGTTGATAAAGGTGACCACAAGTAATTATCTCCGAGGACATGGAAAAAAGCTAATAAAAGACATCTGTCTAAATGACGTGAGAAAATACAGTTTCCCGTATCGTAGCGTTGATAAGTGGAATAAACTGAGCAGTGATGTCGTTGACGCGGTGTGTGTCAATCAGATGAAAGAGAGATATGACAGGAATGGACAAGGAGACAGGACACAGAGAGCTTAGCTCGGGCCCTGTAATACACAAATAGGTAAACACACACACACACACACACAGATATTGTATGCCTGGCTGAAACAAAACTAAATAAGGCAATCAAAATAGACTTGGATAATAGGTATAATGTATGGAGAAGAGACAGAGTGGGCAAAGGAGGAGGAGGTTTCATGATTATGTTAAGGAAGGAGATAGTGATAAATGAAATGGAATGTCGGGAATGAAAAGCATTGTATATTAAGATGCATATTAATAAAAAAGAGATAACAATCATTGTAACATATGTGCCACCAAAAACAAATTCATGGACCAATCAAGAATATAAAGACATGATAGATGACACAATAAGGAATCTAATGAAAATCGTTAAAGAAAGGAGAAAAGTGATATTAGTAGGAGATTTCAACTGTAAAGAAGTGGACTGGGAAAATTATGAAAGTGGTAATGGGGGAAGAAGCCTGGGGAGAAAGATTCTTGAACCTAATGATAGACAATATGATGGACCAGAGAGTAAAGGAATGCACAAGATTCAGAGGTAACGATGAGCCGGCGAGATTGGACCTAGTTTTTACAAGGGGTATACAAATGAATGATGATATAAGATATAAGTGCCCATTGGGAAAGAGTGACCATGCAATATTAGAAATACAGTCAGCGCCAAAATACTTGAAAATCGTGAAAGTTTTCCTTGATTTATTAAGTACCTATAATCATGTAACAAATGAGATTTCTTGGCGCGAGAGAGACAGTAAAGGGGGAGCTTAATCAGTTGAGTGAGTTTCAAGGCCGCTAGTCTGCCTCAGTCACTTGTGGGAGTGGATTTAGTCTGTATTTTTTATAGTGTCATGCGGTTTGCGACCTTGACCTTTGTGCCTTTTTGTGCCTTATGTGGGATAATGGGGAGAGGCAAAGACTTGACAGAAGACCAGATAGCTGCCATATCTTCCCTGAGCCTTGTGGGGAAATCTAATAAGGAGATCCCCATAATAAGTGGAGTAGCACTGCGCTCCGTGCAGCGCTGGACCAAGAAAGAAAGGGAGGCGGGAGACGCTGATGTACCGCTTCACAAGAAGAGGCCAGGAAGGCCGTGTAAGAACTCACAGAGGACCCTCAAGTTACTCCAACGTCAAGTGGAACAAGAACCTCGAATTACTGCAAAAGAACTCAAGGAAAGGAACACGCAGCTTCTCGAAAACACCTCTGTTAGAACAATCCTGAAGCATGTGGTGACCTTGGGTTCCAACATCGTTTGAAGAAAGCCGCTGCTAACAAACCAGCAAAAGAAGAAAAGGGTGATTTTTTAAAAGAAATATCTCAATTGGGATCTGGAGAAGTGGAAGACTGTACTCTGGAGTGAAGCAACATTCACGGTGACTGGCAACCGTGGGGGAAGGTGAGGTTGCGGAGGTGCAGATCCTTCCAAAGTATACAGAGGGACAGTGAAACACCCAGACAGTGTTATGGTGTGGGGTGCCTTTGGATACCACGGGGCTGGAAAACTTATAGTGCTTCCCAAGAACCTTACAGTGAATAAAGACAGGTACTTAGAGCTGCTCGCTGACCACCTCGAGGACTGTTTTACCGTTTGTCAAAGTGAAATTTTCCAGCAAGGCGGTGCCCGGCTCACACTGCCAAATTAATCCGTGAATGGTTTGAGTGGGTGGGTGTGGACTATATCAGGGACTGGCCAGGGAACAGCCCTGATCTGAACCCTATCGCGAACCTGTGGGGTCTGATCAAACAGCGTCTAAGGGGACGTGACACCTCAACAGTCCCCAAGCTGGCTAAGGAAATAGAAGACATCTGGGAACACTTTGAGCCCTCACTCCTCCAGAACCTCGCCCTGTCGATCCCCTTACGTCTAAAGAGCTGCGTGAAAAGAAAGGGTCACCCGACAAAGTATTAAAGTCTAGGTAAGAACCCCATAAATATCTCTAACCATTCGTGAAAGGGGCGTCACGAAGTGGAAAATGTTTGGCGCCAAGTATTTTGGCGCTGACTGTAGATATAGAAGAGGGAAAGGAAGATAGAGACGATTCATACAAAGGAGACCGATTAAATTACAAAAAGGCTGATATTGAGAATCTCAAGAACTATTTTAAAAACGTAGACTGGGAGGAGATGGAAAACTCAGAGACAATGCAAGACAAATATAACTTATTTTTGGAAATATGTATACAAAACAGGAGTCAGGGAATATGTCCCAAAATATAGACCTAAAGAAGAAGGAAAGAAAGATTGGATTAATGCAGGTGTGCCAAGGCAAAGGAGAAAAGAGATGGAGCATGGAAAAGGTGGAGGAGAAATAGGAATCCAGCAAATAAGGAAAACTTCAAAGCAGCGAGAAATGAATAAGTTAAGGTGAGGAAGGAAGAGGAAAAGAACTTCGAAAAAGACATTGTCGAAAAATGTAAGGAGCAACCAAAATTGTTCTATAGGTTCATAAATGGAAAAATTAGGCAAAAAGAAACAACAGAAAGGTTAAAAGGAGAGAACAAGATGGTGGAAGACCCAAAAAGTATGGCAGAACTATTAAATAAAAAATTCCAGGAGGTCTTTACTAAGGAATCCAAATTTAAGAGGCCACAGATTAATAGAAAGACAATCTATATGAAAGAGATTAAAGTAACCAAGCTGGAAATAAAAGAGTTAATGAAGGAACTGGAAGAGAAGGCAATGGGACCAGATGAAGTCTCAGACAGAATACTGAAAGAATGTAGGGAAGAGCTAGCAAGTCCTTTATACAACATCATAAAATGCTCAATAGAAAATGGAACAGTACCAGTAGAATGGGAAAGAGCTGAGGTGGTTCCCATATATAAGAGCGGAAGGAAGGAAGAACCTTTAAATTACAGACCTGTATCACTAACTAGTGTAATATGCAAGATGTGTGAAAGAATAATAAAGAAACAATGGATCGAATTCCTTGAAGACAACAAATTAATATCAAATAGCCAATTTGGTTTTAGAAAAAGACAGTCTTGTGTAACTAATTTATTGAGTTTCTATTCTAGAATAGTTGATAGAGTACAAGAGAGAAAGGGATGGGTTGACTGTATTTATTTGGATTTAAAAAAGGCGTTTGACAAAGTGCCACATGCAAGATTACTGTGGAAGTTAGAGGAGAAGGGTGGCTTAAAAGGAAGCACATTGAGATGGATAGAAAATTATTTGAGGGGGAGAGAAATAAGGATGGTAGTTAAAGATATGAAGTCCAAGTGGAGAGCAGTAGAAAGCGGAGTGCCACAGGGGTCAGTATTGGCACCAATACTTTTCCTCATTTATATTAACGACATGCCAGAAGGAGTGAACAGCTACATAAATCTGTTTTTGGACGATATGAAACTGTGCAGAGTTATAAAGCAAAAGGAGGATTGTGAAATACTGCAAGAAGACCTAAATAAGATCTGGGAATGGAGTAAGAAGTGGGAAATGGAATTCAATGTGAACAAAAGCCATGTCATGGAAATGGGAAAGAGTGAAAGACGACCTGTGGGAATCTATAAGATGGGAGATGGAGTAGAACTGGAGAAAGTAAAAAAGGAAAAGGACTTAGGAGTGACGATGGAAGAAAACAATCAACCAGTAAGCCATATTGATAGAATTTTTAGAGAAACATATAATTTGCTAAGGAATATTGGAGTAGCATTTCACTACATGGACAAAGAAATGATGAAGAAATTGATAAGTACTATAATAAGACCTAGATAGGAATATGCAGGAGTAGTGTGGACCCCTCATAAAAAAAAAAAACATAAGGAAATTGGAGAGGCTACAAAAAATAGCTACAAGAATGGTTCCAGAATTTGAAGGGATGACATATGAGGAGAGACTAAAGGCTATGGATCTACCAACCCTGGAACAAAGAAGGGAGAGAGGAGACCTGATACAAGTTTATAAATTGATCAACGGAATGGACCAAGTGGATAATGAGAAACTGATCCTGAGAGAAGAATATGACATCCGAAGCACAAGATCGCATAGTAAAAAGCTGAGAAAAGGAAGATGTCTGAGAGATATTAAAAATATAGTTTTCCATGAGATGTATTGAGACGTGGAACAGTTTAAATGAAGAAGTAGTGTCTGCAACGAGTGTGCATACTTTTAAAGTAAGATTGGATAAGTGTAGATATGGAGACGGGGCCACACGAGCATAAAGCCCAGGCCCTGTAAAACTACAACTAGGTAAATACACACACAGACACGAAGCACGAGATCCCATAGTAAAAAGCTGAGAAAAGGAAGATGTCTGAGAGATGTTAAAAATATAGTTTCATAAAGATGTATTGAGACGTGGAACAGTTTAAATGAAGAAGTAGTGTCTGCAACGAGTGTGCATACTTTTAAAGTAAGATTGGATAAGTGTAGATATGGAGACGAGACACGAGCATAAAGCCCAGGTGTAAATCTACAACTAGGTAAATACAACTAGGTAAATACACACACACACACACACACACACACACACACACACACACACACACACACACACACACACACACACACACACGGGAGGAGGAGTGATGTTGCTGGTTAAAAAAGATATAAAGGTGGATCAAGTGAAAGAAGGTATGGGAAAGGCAGAAGTGCTAAAGATCAGAGCAGAAACTAATGAAGGAAAAAAGAGGCACTACATAGTGGTGTACGTACCACATAAGACAAATGCATGGTCAGTACAGGAATATGAAGAAATGATAAGTGATACAGGAACATGTCTGGAAGAAATGTTGGGTGGCTGTGAACGAACTATAATGATGGGAGATTTTAATTGTAAAGAGGTGTGTTGGGAGGACTGGTCAATGGAAGGATCAGAGACAACATGGGAAATACACTATTGACACTGGCAATGGAAAATGTGTTAACTCAGTGGGTCAAAGAAGATACTAGGTTTGGAGGAGAGGAGCATCGTCAAGACTGGACTTGGTCTTTAGTACAGAGCCAATGGTCATTGAGGAGATGAGGGTGGAGTGCCCTTTAGCAAGAGTGATCATGCAGTTTTGGAGTTCAAGGTGATAGATGAAGAGAAATCTAGAAGAAATGAAGAATATAAAGTGGGAAGATGGAATTATGCCAAGACAGATTTTGGAAACCTAAAGAAATTCTTTCAAGAGACAAATTGGATGAAATTCAAGAGTGCTAAGGAGCAAATGAAAAGTGGAAGGAATTTATAAAAATATACAAAGAAGGTGAGAAAAATTTGTACCAATAAGACAACATAGAAGTTGGAAAGCAGGACTGGTTTAACGATAGATGTGAAAAGGCTAGAACAAGAAAAGAGGATGCATGGAAGAGGTGGAGAAGGAAAAGACGGATTAAGCAGTGGGAAAGTTACAAAAGAGCAAGAAATGAATATGTGTTGATTAGAAGAGAAGAAAGAAAGAAACAAGAAAAGGATATAATTGATAAATGTAAAGACCAACCAAGGCTTTTTACAGACATGTGAACAACAACATCAAAAATAGAGAAAGTATTGAAAGTTTAGAAGTAAATGGAGTATGCAGTGAAGATCCCAGGAAATGGCAGAGGCTATGAATGGATGCTTTGAAGGTATTCACAAAGGAGACTGCTTTTGACAAACCACTGGTAATGGAACAGAAAGGGATTATGAAGGAGTTTCAAGTAACTGTGGAGGAGATCAAGAATATGATGGGGAGTTTAGAAGTGAGAAAAGCTGTGGGACCTGATGGGGTATCAGGATGGATTTTAAGAGAATGCAGGAGCAACTGGCAGAAAAAGTTTGTGAAGTAATTGATGCCTCATTAAGGGAAGGTGTAGTGCCCCAAGACTGGAAAAGAGCTAACATTGTCCCAATCTATAAATCAGGTAACAAGAGAGACCCATTGAACTATAGACCAGTGTCACTTACAAGTGTGGTAGCTAAGATGTGTGAGAGGGTGGTGAAGAATAGATGGACAGACTTCTTGGAGAAAAATGACATACTTTGTGAGTGTCAATTTGGTTTTAGAAAAGGGCGTTCATGCACGACAAACCTGATATGTTACTATTCGAGGGTGATAGATGTAATACAGGAAAGAGATGGTTGGGCTGATGGAATATATCTGGATTTAAAAAGGCCTTTGATAAGGTACCACACGGAGACTGATCTGGAAACTTGAAATGGTAGGAGGAGTGCATGGCAGTTTACTAAAATGGATGGAAGACTTTTGGTAGGAAGAGAAATGAGAACAATAATTAAGGACAGACCATCAGAATGGGGCTTGGTGGAGAGTGGAGTTCCACAGGGATCAGTGTTGGCACCAGTAATGTTCGCGGTCTACATAAATGACATGGTGGATGGGGTGTCCAGTTATGTGAGCCTATTTGCAGGCGATGCAAAATTGTTAAGAAAAGTGAGATGTGACAAAGATTGCGAACTACTCCAGGAAGACTTGGACAGAATATGGAAATGGAGCTGTACATGGCAAATGGAGTTCAACACGACAAAATGCAAGAAAATAGAGTTTGGCAAGAGTGAAAGAAGAATCAGGAGTATGTACAAGATAGGAAATGAAGACATAAAACCAGTCATGAAGAAAAAGACCTTGGGGTGACAATTACCAATGACCTATCGCCAGAGAGACATATAAACAAAATAATTGGAGAAGTATTGAACTTATTGAGGAACATAAGAGTGGCGTTCGTATATTTAGATGAAGAAATGATGAAGAAAATAATTACTGCAATGATAAGACCGAGGCTTGAATATGCAACAATACAGTGGGCTCGAACTTAAAGAAACACATAAGGAAACTAGAGAAAGTACAGAGGGCTGCAACAAAATGGTGCCTGACTTAAGAGATTTGACTTATGAAGACAGACTGAAAAGAATGCAACTTCCGACCCTGGAAAACAGAAGAAAGGGAGACCTGATAGCAATATACAGAGTGATGATTGGCATGGAAAAAATGGATAGGGAAGATCTGTGTATGTGGAATGAAAGAATGTCGAGAGGGCATGGGAAAAACTAAAATGGCCACTTATAGGAGAGATGTGAAAAAATATAGCTTCCCCCATAGAAGGGTGGAAGCATGGAATAGTTTAGACGTGGAAGTGGTCAACGCAAGGAATATTCATGATTTTAAGAAAAAGCTGGACATTCATAGATATGGAGACGGGACAACACGAGCATAGCTCTTTTCCCGTATGTTACAATTAGGTAAATACAATTAGGTAAATACACAGGAGAGAGAGTCAGAAAGTGGTATGTGGAAAGAAGGAATACGGAGGAACCCCTAGAGGGAGCAGTGGGTGGACCGTAATGTATACTAATATAGATGGGATACTGTCAAGTAGATTGGAATTGCAAGACTATATGATAGTGGAGAAGCCTGATATCGTGTGTTTGACTGAGACAAAATTGCATGAAAAAACAAAGATAAATTTGGATAATAAATATAATATATGGAGAAAGGATAGGGAGAGTAAAGGTGGAGGAGGAGTTATGATTATGACGAAGAAATAAATAAATGTGGATAAGGTTTGGTATGGGAAGAACAACATGAAGTGATAAGCATAAGGATAAAAAGTGATGGAAAAGAATTAATAATCATGGTGACCTATGTACCTCCTAAAACAAATTCTTGGACATTAAAGGAATACGACAATATGATCAAGGATACTTTACAGAGTTTGGAAAGTGTATTATCTGGAAAAAGAAAGGTGATACTAGTAGGAGATTTTAATTGTAAGGAGGTGGATTGGGAAAATCTAGTAAGTGGTGTTGGAGAAGAAGCATAGGGAGAGAGATTTCTTAATCTAATGATGGAAAATATGATGGAACAGAGGGTGCTGACACCAATACTTTTCCTGGTATATACAAATGACATGCCAGAGGGAGTAAACAGTTATATTAATTTGTTTGCGGATTATGCGAAATTGGGTAGGTGTGTGAAGAGTGAAGAAGATTGTGAAATTTTACAGGCAGACCTAGATAAGATTTGGGAGTGGAGCAAGAGGTGGCAAATGGAATTTAATCTGAGCAAAAGTCATGTGATGGAGATGGGAAAGAGTGGAAGACGGCCAAGAGGGTCATATAAGATGGGTGAAGAAGTAGTGTTGAAAAAGGTGGAAAAGGAAAAGGATTTGGGAGTGATAATACAAGACCATGGGCAGTTTGAGGCTCATATTGATAAGATGTTTGAAGAAACGTATAATTTGATAAAAAATATTGGATTAGCCTTCCATTATATGGATAAAGATATGATGAAGAAATTAATTAGTAAGGTAATTAGACCAAGATTGGAATATGCTGGAGTGGTCTGGTCCCCTTATAAAAAGAAACATATAAGGAAGTTGGAGAGATTGCAGAGAATGGCAACAAAATGGTTCCGGAATTGGCAGAAATGACCTATGAGGAGAAATTAAAAGAAATGAATTTGCCTACCTTGGAACAAAGAAGAGAAAGAGGAGATTTAATACAGGTTTATGAACTGTTGAATGGACTGGATGAAGTGGATAATGAGCAAATGATGTTGAGAGAGGAAAACTTAAGTAGAACTACAAGATCGCATAGTAAAAAGATAGCCAAGGGAATATGCTTGAAGGATGTGAAAAAATATAGTTTCCCACAAAGATGTGTGGAGGTGTGGAATGGTTTGAGTAAGGAGGTGGTGTTAGCAAGGAGTGTGCATAGTTTTAAAGGAAAGTTGGATGTGTGTAGATATGGAGACGGGGCCACACGAGTATGATACCCAGGCCCTGTAAAATTACAACTAGGTGAATACAACTAGGTGAATACACAGAGTACAAGAGAGTGAGAGATGGGTTGACTGTATTTATTTGGATTTAAAAAAGGCTTTTGACAAAGTGCCACATGCAAGATTACTATGGAAGTTAGAGGAGAAGGGTGGCTTAAAAGGAAGCACATTGAGATGGATAGAAAATTATTTGAGGGGGAGAGAAATAAGGACGGTAGTTAAAGATATGAAGTCCAAGTGGAGAGCAGTAGAAAGTGGAGTGCCGCAGGGATCAGTATTAGCACCAATACTTTTCCTCCTTTATATTAACGACATGCCAGAAGGAGTGAACGACTACATAAATCTGTTTGCAGATAATACGAAACTGTGCAGAGATATAAAGCAAAAAGAGGATTGTGAAATACTGCAAGACCAAAATAAGATTTGGGAATGGAGTAAAAAGTGGAAAATGGAATTCAATGTGGACAAAATCCATGTCATGGAAATGGGAAAGAGTGAAAGACGACCCAAGGGAATCTATAAGATAGGATATGGAGTAGAACTGGAGAAAGTAAAAAAGGAAAGGACTTAGGAGTGACAATGGAAGAAAACAATCAAACAGTAAGCCATATTGATAGAATTTTTAGAGAGACATATAATTTGCTAAGGAATATTGGAATAGCATTTCACTACATGGACAAAGAAATGATGAAGAAACTGATAAGTACTTTAATAAGACCCAGATTGGAATATGCAGTAGTAATGTGGCCCCTCACAAAAAAGAAACACATAAGGAAGCTGGAGAGACTACAAAAAATGGCTATAAAAATAGTCCCAGAACTTGAAGGGATGACATATGAGGAGAGACTAAAGGCTATGGATCTTTCAACATTGGAGCAGAGAAGGGAGAGAGGGCATCTCATACAAGTTTATAAATTGATAAACGGAATGGACCAAGTGGACAAGGAGTATCTGCTCCTAAGAGAAGAATATGCCAGTCAAAGCACAAGATCGCATAGTAAGAAACTGAGGAAGGGAAGATGTGTAAGAGATATTAAAAAGTATAGTTTCCCGCAAAGATGTGTTGAGACGTGGAACAGTTTGAATGAAGAAATAGTGTCTGCAACGAGTGTGCATACTTTTAAAGTAAGATTGGATAAGTGTAGATAATGGAGACGGGACCACACGAGCATAAAGTCTAGGCCCTGTAAAACTACAACTAGGTAAATACAACTAGGTAAATGCACACGCACACGCACACGCACACTCATAACGTGCTGCCACTGTGCAGGACACATGCATCTGAGCAACTCACAGACTGGCCTAGATGTATATACAGGGGGAGAGGGGGCCATAGTTTCTCCTATCTTCAAATTAAATAAGTGTTAGACCACATATATAAGACATGAATAATGAGAGAGAGATAGAACCAAGTAGCGTGATAACCAATGCTTTATAGAAACCGCTATTGGTTTAAGGAAACTCTCAGATGATACTATGGAAAAGGATTTCTTGGGTTTCAGGGATGAACGAGGTAATATGAGAAGGCTTATTAATGTAGAAAGAGAATTAAGATATATGAAGGAAGTGATGTCTAGTGTCATGGACAAACAAGACCGACTGATAATGGAGAACACAGCCCTGAAATTTAGAGTAGCTGAATGTGAGAAAGTCAGTGCAATAAATCAGGAATTGAAAGAGGAGATTCAGGAAATAAGGAAGCAAAATGACGTTCTAAAAACCACATGTCAAAATTATGAAAGCTCTTTAAAGAGCTTGCAGAATAAAGTGCAGGATGGGATTACAGACAGGGCAGAAGGTGGTCTAGGTGATAACAAATTGAAAGAACTAAGAAATTAATGGAAACAGGAGCAAGATGAGGAAAAAGTCAAATTTTCAGAAGTGGTAAGTAGACAAATTCAGGAGAACACAAAAGTCGCTGTAATAGAAGTTATCAAGGAAAAGGAAGATTTGGTGCGGGATGCAGTGGACAAGAAAGAAAGCTTCATAATATATGGGATGAAGGAAAAGAAAAATCCAAATAAATTCACGAGAGAACGTGAAGAAAGGGAATTGGCCAAAACCATTATTAAACGAGTACAAGACAGCACACAAGAATTTGACCAGGGGTGGAGGAAGTGATCAGGCTGAGAAGGTACAGTGAAGGGGGTAGGAGACCAATGAAGGTGAGAATGAGATCTCAAGTGGCTGTAGAGGAAATTATGGCTAGAAAAGGGAAGCTGGCAGATGATGTTGAATACAAGAAAATATGGATGGAAAGAGATATGAACTTAGAGGAAAGGAAAAAGGAGAAAGTGCTAAGAAGTGAAAGTGAAGCTAAGGAAAAAAAAATGAGAAAATGATAGAGATAGAGAAGAAGAATTTTTACTGAAGGGTTCTGGATATGAGACTAAAGAAGTGGTACTTAAGGAAAAAGAGGAGGTCGTGGAGGAGGCAATAAATTAAGAGTGACTTATTCTAACATAGATGGTTTGTTATCAAGCATATTGGAAGTTCGGGATTATTTGAAAGAGGAAAAGCTGGATGTAATGTGCATCGTTGAAACAAAATTGAAAAAAGAGATCCATATCAACTTTAAAGAGGATGGATATAATACCTGGAGTAGGGACAGGAAGGATAAAGGGGGAGGAGGAGTGCTAATAATGATTCGTGATAACATATGTGTGGAGGATGTGCAATATGGTGAGGACAAAGTGGAAGTAATGGGAGCACCAATCAGAACAGAAGATTTGAAGAAAAGAAAAATTATAGTTACGTATGTTCCACCAAAGACTAATACATGGGGATCAGAAGAACATAAAGATATGCAAAGAGAGGTGATAAAGTGCCTTGATAAAGTGATAAGAAGAAGAGATAGAAGAATACTCTTAGTTGGAAACTTTAACTGTAAAAAATATAAACTGAAGAGATGGAAGTAATGGATAATGCTGGGCAGTGGAGTGAGAAAGTGTTACAACTAACTATGGTTAACACAGTGGACCAGTGGGTGAAGGAGTCAACAAGGTGCAGGGAGAAGAGGAACCATCGTTGCTTGACCTAGTTTTCACAAAGAAGACAGAGTCCCCTCCAATCATACAATACCTTAGTCCAATGGGGAAAAGTAATCATATGACATTAGAGATGCAAATGCAGGAGGAAGATGAGATAAGTTACAGAGAAGATTATAAAGGAGAGAGATTAAATTATGCAAAAGCAGATTTTGAAAAATTAAGGATTTATTTTGCTGATATTGAGTGGAGTAATATTAGGTGGAGAAAGACTGTACAAGAGAAATATGATGTATTCTTACAGAAATACAATGAAGGAGTAAAAAAGTTTATTCCTTTTTATAGAGTTCAGAAAAAAATACATGCTTGGTACAATGCTAAATGCATACAAGCAAAAAAGGCAAAAGATAAAGCATGGAAGAAACTCTTAAAGCAGGGAAATGACTATAACAGACAACTGTACAAAGATGCTAGAAATGAATATATTAGAATGAGGAGAGAGGAAGAAAGAAATTTGAGAAAGATGTAGTGGATAAAAGCAAGGATGAACCCAGACTTTTCTACAAGTTTATAAACGGCAAAACAAAGAATAAGGAAACAATTTAAAAATAGTTAAAGAAGAGAAGAAATACCAAACAGAGAAGAAAATGTGTGAAATAATTAATGAGAGCTTCAAAATGGTATTCACTGCAGAAGATGATTTCACAGAACCTAAGACATTGGATTGCTAAGGATTACAGGAGATTGCCGTGCACAAAGAGGATATTGAAAGATTACTGGATAAGTTGGAAGTCAGGAAAGTAATGGGGCCAGATGGTGTATCTGGTTGGGTGTTAAAAGAATGTAAAGACCAACTACTAGACCCAATTTGGAAAATAATTGCAAGTTCAATAAATGAAGGGAAAGTTCCACTAGAGTGGAAGAGAGCCAATGTAATACCAATATTTAAAGGAGGAAAGGCAACTAAATCACTAAACTACAGACCAGTGTCACTTACAAGTGTCGTAGGGAAGTTATGTGAAATAATTATCAAAGAAAAATGGGTTAAATTTCTAAAAGAGGAGCAGGTAATTTTGAAAATACAATTTGGGTTCAGGACAGGGCGGTCATGTGTATCAAACTATTAAGCTTCTACTCGAGAGTTATTGCAGGATTTGAAAACAGAGATGGATGGGTAGACACAATATACTTGGACATTAAAAAAACTTTTGATGAAGTCCCTCACAGAAGACTTCTTTGGAAACTAGAGAACATAGGAAGACTGCGTGGAACCTTGCTCGAATGGACAAGAGATTATTTGAAGGATAGGGAAATGAGAACTGTGATCAGAGATACATACTCATCTTGGGGTAAATTAACTAGCGGAGTGCCACAATGATCAGTGTTAGCCCCCATTATGTTTCAAGTTTATGTAAACAACATTCACATTGAGATAAACAGTTATATAAATTTATTCGCTGATGATGCAAAGTTGCTAAGAGTTATCAAAACCAGAGTGGACTGTCTGTTGTTGCAGGAAGATTTAAACAAGATCTATGAGTGGAGCAGGAAGTGGAAATTGGAGTTTGATGCCAAGAAATGTCACATAATGGAACTAGGAAAGAGTAAGAGAAGACCAGTATGGAACTATTTGATGGGAGAGGAACAAATAATGAAGACTAAAGAGGAAAAAGATTTTGGTGTGATCATACAAGAAAATCTGAGCCCTGATAAACACATAAGCAAGATATTTGGACTATAATATAAAATGTTGACTAATGTAAGAGTGGCATTTCATTACGTGGATAAAGATATGATGAGAAAAATCATCACAAGCATGATACATCCAAGGCTGGAATATGTAGCAGTGGTATGGTCTCCAAGCTCTAAAAAGGATATAAGAAAATTGGAAAGGATACAGAAGATTGCTACAAAGATGGTGCCGGAATTAAAGGATCTCATATATGAAGAATGACTGAAGGGAATGGGGCTGCCAACCTTAGAAGATAGAAGAGAATGTGGAGACTTAATAACAATGTATAAGATAGTAAATGATATTGAAAAAATAGACAAAGAAGACCTGGTGCTGTCGGCAGAAGAAAAATTGGATAAGTGTAGATATGGAGATGGGGCCACATGAGCATAAAGCCCAGGCCCTGTAAAACTACAACCAGGTAAATACAACTAGGTAAATATACACACACACACACACACCCAGGATATTGTGCTGATTGGATGTATCTGAGCAGCTCGCAGAGAAAATGCTACAACAGGAGCTGGAGACTGGCCTAGACATATGTACAGGGGGCGGGAGTCAGGGGGCCATAGGTTCTCCTGTCTCCATATTAAATAAGTTGTGGATTGTATATACAGAAAGAAGGACAAGAGAGAGAAATGGAACAGAGTAGTTCTGCCAGATGTATGACATAATCAAAACTTATGCCATCGTTTGAAAACCAACGGTACGTTGAAATTCCTGTTAGACTAAAGAAACTAACTGAGGATATTATGGACAAGGATTTTTCTGAATTCAGGGATGAAAGAGGTAGTATGATGTATAAAAAATAAAGGTGGAATTGTGGACCAGGCACTAGATTGACTTATAAGCTGCAATATACAGTAGTTAGATTAATTTAGATTAAAGGGAGGTGACACATTTTACTCAAAAGGTGTAATTTTTTTTTCATAAGATTCTCATGAAATTTGGTGTGTTTATGTATTAGTACCTCAATTACAAGAATTCCAAATATTATTGAAATACGATCAGTAGTTTCACAGTTTCAGAGAAAAATTATAATACGCGCTGAAAACGGTAATAAATAGCATCGACATTCTTTGCTATTTCTGTAATGTTATTCAGCCTACCACTTTGAAAGTAAGTGTACTTGCTGTAGATGTATGTAGCTTTTTTTTTTCCATCGTGAAACATTTTGATTATCGTTATTCATATTTGAAAAAAAAGAATTTGAATATCGCTGAAAAAAACTACCTTTTTTCCTTTTTAAATTTTTCCAGACATACAAATAGTTTTTTCTAAATGTCTCACGATGAAAAAATCCTGTTTCTTTTTTTCCATGATACCTTTATATCTGAAATTATTTAAAAACTAACAGAGATATTGTGCTCGATATATCAGTAACTTTAGTTTTGAGATATGAGCCGTTTTCTGTTGAGCAGTGCATGTCACGAAGTTTGTTGGCTACATGCTTAGTCCCTGGGCAATGCTGTTCAATCCTGCACAGCCAAGGTAATTTATTACCTCATATACAAGCTTGTAGTTCATATACAAGCTTGCAGTTCAGCTCAGTGAGGTCTCTTTCCTTCCCAGCAAGTGACGTGGTGTTACTGGCATGTCACTGTCACCGCATGTGGAACACGTGACAGTGATGTAGGTGTCATTTGTTATTTGTTTCCTCCATTGTCTTGGTACCCCAGCATTTGGTACATGTTCTTAATACCAGACTTTCAAGTTGTGACTGAAAAATAATGAATTTTTCATGTTCACAAGGAAGAATCTTGCTTATCAAAAGATGAAAATGTGTATCCATCCTTGTTGTTTCTCGTGACTTGGTTGTTGCTTGTGATGGTGAAGCTGACAGCTGTGAGGTTGAGGGAACAAGCTGAGGTGGTGTGATGGAGAGGAAACGTGTGTGACGGGGTTCAGGTCATGAGTGGGTGGTGGCGGATGTCGCTGCTCCGAGTGACTGAGATCTTAGGCCTCTTCTTCCTCCCTTCTCCTCTCATTCAGCTTCTTCATCCTTTCTCTCTGGTTGGTCTTCATCTTTGATTGACAACCCATGACTTTCAATGTTCTAAAGTGAAGGGAAAGTGTGGAAAATCAAAAGATGATTAGCTGCAGAGCGCTACATATCTACATTCCAAGACGTCTGGCAAGACACTGCCTATGACTGCCGACCTCACAGCCTACTACAAGGCACATAGCTTCCCTCCCGCTCTGTCCTCATGTTACCATATGAAGGTCTATAACATAAATACACTAGAAAATAGCAAAAAAAAAAAAAAAAAAAAAAAAAAAAAAAAAAAAATGCTACAAAATCATAAGCAACGACAAATCATGTTGCCTACCACGTGGCGGGGCATTTAAAGAGACCTTTAAAGTGCGTAAATAAAGGCAATTTGAACATATAAGAAATTAAGATAGGAACTTGTCATTTTCACAGAAAACTGTAGACATTTCAAGGATAACCAATATTAATAACTCAATTTTGAGGTTTTGGTAAAAAAATCACATTTTTTTGCCGCTCCCCTTAAGTCTGTTTAGGTTTAGTTCATCAGGGAACTTAAAGTAGTGTAAATTTTGCAGTTCCTCAAAAAGTCTAAAGAGACAAACAACTATATTTGTCAAACGAAGGACCCATTTGTTTTATCCAGATTTTTTTCATTATAAGGACCAGTTCCTGCACCATATAGTCCAGAAAAATGAGAGTTGAGTATATCTATATCTATGTGGGAGTGTGTGAGAGTGAATTATAATGTATTTGTACTACTACTGTCATAACTGTCTTAGCTAATCCTCTTCCTTTCCTGATACAGAACTTAGAGGCTGAGAGCATCCCTTTGGGCACAGGTGTGTATGTGCTTCTGGTGGACATGTACGTAGGAGCAGGTGAACTGGAGAAAGCCTTGAGCAACCTTGAAGAGCTGATGGCACGGGAGCCAGATGTTAAACTCAATCATTATAAATACCTGCGGCTTGCAATGCTCATGGCACAACAAGGAAGGGCTGAAGGTGAGTCAAAGCTTAGGAGTGGATGAGTGAGAGAGAGAATGAGAGTGAGAAGTACACAAAAATTATGCAAAATAGGATAATTATCTTCCACACTAAGACTTTACTATACTTGACTATACAGTCAACATTCGGCTATTGCGACTTCAGCTATCGCGTTTTATTGCTATCACGCACCCATGAAAAGCTGCTAAAATTTCATTATCGCGACCTCAGATGCCTGCTATCGCGCGCCCAGCCATGACGTCATGGGATATCTGAGCACTCATTGGCCAAAACCGCCTTCCTGCCAAGATGAAACACAGTCTCTGTACAGTAAATACAATGAGCTGATGTGATTTTTTTTATGTTATAATCTTGACATGTTTCAATTGGCACCAATGGATTATACAGTAATTATAAAAAAGGTAAAAATGAGGAATATTAGGAGTAAAGTTTGTGGTTGCGGCACCAATAACAATTTTCACCATTAGTTGTTCAATTTGGCTATTGCATTTTCGGCTATGGTGCAGCTATTTTGGCCCCAATTGGGTGCGATAGCCGAGGGTTAAGTGTACTGTTGAAAGAAATCACACTCCTAACATAGAATTAGTGGTTTAATTGATGTGTCACTTTTACCAAGTGTTTACTCTTTGGTAGCGGGCTTTGGATTTAATACATTATTATAGTGATAGTAAAGTGTAGAAGGATAGACAAGACAGTGTAAAATATGTGGTTATTTATGCTCAAAGGCACCTCTTAAACCTGTTCAAATTGTGTTAAGTCAAATAATTTTGTAGAGAGGCTACATGGGATTTGCAGATTTGCCTTGTTTTAGTTGTGTGTCATTCAGTAGCTCTCTCCATTCCAGACAGGTGACTAAAAGAGTTGGTTTAGTGCAGTTGTGTTAGTTTTATGTTTAACCCTTAAAATCCGGGGAGCTGACTTACTTTCCATTTGCTACAGCGGGGAAAAATCACACCTGTTCAAAATGCTTAAAATTTTTTTCCTTATAAAAGCAAATTTCTGTTTGTTATTTTCAGTACAACGATGTAGTTTTTAACATGTTATGACCTCTGAGAGCAAGTTATTGCATATAAAAAAATTCTCCCCGAACCTGTGGCAGAACCTGCCCCTAAGAAATACCCCCCCAAGCTCCAATAATACAGTGCGCGTGCTCTCTCTCTCTCTCTCTCTCTCTCTCTCTCTCTCTCTCTCTCTCTCTCTCTCTCTCTCTCTCTCTCTCTCTCTCTCTTTCAGTCATTTGAATTTGATATAAAAGTAGGAACTTTTACACTCAGATATATGAAATGATGTGCAAAACAGGAAAAGAAAAAGAAACCACATATTACAAGTATTGTGGATTTATATAATAATTGGAATCTGGCAACTCTTATTAGCAATGGGAGTCACATGACTTGGCCAACAAGCACAGTCCTGTAGAGGCAACCAGGGGTGACACACACCAGCACATTGCTCGAAGGGAATATGTGAGGTTTATGAATGTTGCTGTGAGGGTTGGTCTCTGTCTCCCAGATCACTATCAGAATCACTACTGGAGTCTTCACTTTCTTCTGTCTCGATAGAAAAATCACTGTCTTCATTTTCATCACTATCCTCAATGTCACTACAGAGTAACACTGACTGCTGCCGTGGTACAGTGGAACCATGCGTGCTTTGGGGTCCGAGGGGTCTCCAAGCGCACGGGTTCGAATCCTGTCCACGGTCCGAGTGTAGGTTGGGCTTCCTCACTCGGGGCAACAGTTTCCTAGCGGGTGGGCTTTGAGGTAAGAGGTACCCCAAAAGGTATCCCCTTTAGCCCATAAATTCCCGTGAAAACCCCACAACGTATAAATAAAAAAAAAAAAAATAACATCACTTGGAGTATTGTTTCCTCCCTCCGGGTCACGGGGGTTGCCAGATGTTGCCTCCAAATGGGAAAAGATGACCTATTATGTGGGAACATATATCTCAAGGCTCGAGGGAGTTAGCGAGAAAAGTTGCCAGATACTTCCACTTGCCCCAGGACCAATAGTGAGGGGGAGAGATTCAAACGTTTAGCGTGGAAAAATCATGATTCCCTGAACGATCCCCGCCTCTCTGCACGTGACACTACAATCGTCCCGAAACGATCACCGTACGTTAAATGTTAAATTCTGCTGAGCTTCAAACCTGTTTTCCAGGCTGCTCTCACACAGTCAAGGAAGGAAGACAGATAGATGCCAGCTTACAGAGGGAATGCATTATAATAATTGGGGATCCTTGTAGGTCTTGAACTTAGCAGACTACTTAGTCCTTTTTCGGGGAGGGAATCATAAATGCCCTGGGATCAGACTGCTCTTCCAGTATCAATCATACATGTCTCATCACCTCCCTTTATTTGTTCTTCATTAACTTCTGTGAATTTTGCAGTCTTAGATCTAATTTTCAATCCATAGAACACCACCTTTCTTCTACTAAATCTTATCTTTTCCTCATTGAAACAGCTGCCTGAGACATCTGGCAGTAGCCCCTTTTCTGTTTCCTCCTACTTTCTCTATGCTCATTTTTGTTCCGAAGCTGAATGTTGTGGCTGTGTGTGCATTGACTTGATTTGCTCTTGTGCCCATGCTCTTGATTCTTCTGAGTTTTCAACCATCTGGCTTTGATCGAATAGTCACTTTCTAAACAAATGTATCTGTACTGTCTGTTTCTCTCCTCTGACTATAGTAAATTCTTTGACTATTTAACTTCCAAAGTGGAGCACATTCTGTCCCTCTTCTCTTTTGCAGAGATCTCCATCTTTGGAGATTTCAGTGTTCAGCTTTGGCTTTCCTCATCCTTCATTGAATGTTCTGGTGAACTAGCCTTGAACCTTGCTCTCCTCCATGACATAGAACAACTGGTGCAACACCCTACTTGTATATCTGACTGTTTTGGAGATATGCCCATCATTCTTGACTTTTCCTTATCTCTAATCCTTCTGCTTATGCTGATACCCTATCTTCTCCATTAGGCTCCTCCGATCACATTCTCTTATCTGTATCTTGTCCTATTTCTCCAATCCCTCCTCAGGATTTCCCAAAGCAGAGGTGCCTCTAGCATTTTGCCTCTGCCAGTTGTGGGGACCTGAGGTGGTATTATGCTGATTTTCCTTGGAAAGATTATTGTTTCCGTGTCAAGAGACCCATCTCTGTGTGCTGAACACATAACAGTGGTGATAGTGTTTAGCATTCTTTGTCTCAACCTAATTCTTCTAAACCTTGGTTTAACACAGTCTCTTCTCATGCTACACTTGATAAAGAGGTTGCCCACAAAAAGTACTTGAGTCTTTTATCACCTGAATCTCATGCACTTTTGATTTATGTCTGGAATCATACCAAGTCTGTTCTTCAACTTGCAAAACACTCCTTCATAAATATAAAATATAAAAATTTTTCTAACTCTAACTCCCCTCGAGACTTCTGGCATCTGGCCAAAAACATCTCCGATAACTTCACATCTTCATCCTTCCCTCCTTTATTTCATCCTGATGCCACCACTGTCATCTCATCTTTCTTTAAAGCCGAACTCTTCTCTCAAATCTGCTAACAACTTTACCCTGGATGATTCTAGGCCTATCCCTCCCTCTCCTCCTCTTTCTGACTATTTCTTACCTTCAGTTGAAGATGTTCATGATGATGCTTTCTATGCCCTTGCTGGCTTAAACCCTTAGAAGGCTTATGGGCCTGATGGGGTCCCTACTATCATTCTCAAAAACTGTGCTTCTGTGCATGCACCTTTCCTGGTCAAACTCTTTCAGCTATACTTTTTGACTTTTACCTTTCTTTCATGCTGGAAGAGTGTCTGCATTCAGCCTGTTCCTAGAAAGGATGACTGTTCTAATCCCATAAACCCCTGCCCTATAGCTTTAACCGTTTGCTTGTCTAAAGTTTTTAATCAATCCTCAATAGGAAGATTCTTAAACATTTCTCACTTCACAATCTTCTATCTGATCGCCAGTATGGCTCCTCTCAAGGCCGCTCTACTGGTGATCTTTTGGTGTTCCTTACTGAGTCTTTCATAGATTTTGGTGAAACTTTTGCTGTTGCAGTAGACATATCAAAAGTATTTGATAGAGTGTGGCACAAAACTTTGTTTTCAAAACTGCCCTCCTACTGTTTTTATCCTTCTCTCTGCAACTTTATCTCAAGTTTCTTTTTCCAAGTGCTGTATTGCTGCTGTGGTAGATGTCCTCTATTGTTTTCCTAAATCTATTAACAGTGGTGTTCCTCAGTGCTCTGTCCTGTCTCCCACTCTCTATTATTCATTACTGATCTTCTTAACATGTCACCTGCTGCCCCATTTTTAATTATACAGGTTGAACCCCGATTTAACGGCAAGCTCGGGGATTTGCCGTTGCCGTTAAATCGATTTTGCCGTTAAAGCCGATAAATACTAAAAATATAAGAAAATAATAGAAAATAAAAAGTTAGGTTAGGAGAAAACGAAAATTAATGTTCTTACCATGTACTGGACGCTTCTTCCGCTCAAGAACGCAGGTGTCTTCTTATTTACTACTGTAGGTGAGGAGTTACTGTTGCATGGATGGAGTGGAGGTTGAAGGAACGGCTGCAAGGGTGATATCTTGCTGGCGATCACTGATGTCTGCAGGGTCTGAATGGTTGCTGATGTCAGGTAGGCTGATGTCTGGGGTCTCTGGTGGGGTACTGACTGGTGTAACAGTACTAACTGAAGGGAGACTGGGATTTTACGATGTCTGGAGCAGATGATGGTCCTGGTGCAGATGATGGATGAGGTGAAGGAGTACGCTTGTCACACATAGCCTTGAAAAGATTTTGTAGCTTAGTCTGTTTGAGAAGTTTCGGTTTTTCTTTGATGAGAGTGGATTGTATGTTGTACACCTGCATAATCTGTTGTTCTGTGATGCAGGGCCTCTGCTCCAGTGCACAAATCAGTTCTTCACACAACTCGATGGTCCTGTCATGTGAGACCTTTTTCGGGTGTTCATCATCCTGTGTGCTGTTCTCATCATCACTGTCCTCCTCCCTTTGCTCCTTCTTAAATTCTTCTGGGGTGGTTACCATCCTCACTATCTCCTGAGACATGTAAGCGTGTGCCACAGGACCATCGTCGTCACGCCTAGCCACTCCTCAACAGCTTTATCCTGAAGTTCCTTTGACACTGAACTGCTGTACTGCTTTGCATACTCCATAATTTCCCCAACAGTTTTCTTGGCCTCAGAAACCCGAAAACCACCAAAGTCAGCATCAATGTTGTCCAACTCCTCTGCCTGGAACATTAGACTTGGCCACAACTTGTGCCAACAGTTGTGGAGTGTTGATTTTTCCACCATGTCCCAGGCATTAGCGACCCCATACAGCACATTCCGCATGTTGTACTCCTTCCTGAACTCATCGATTGTCTTCCCTTCACTCACACCCATCAACATTTTTCTCATAAAAATGCGTCGATACTTCCGTTTCATTGATCTCAAGATTCCCTTATCTTGAGGTTGAATGAGAGAGGTGCAATTGGGAGGCATGTAGGTCACAAAAACGTTGTCTTTCATCATCTGATCAGCAGGGGGGTGGCCAGGGCAGTTGTCCAGCAACAAAAGTAATTTACAGTCCTTGGGCAAGCCAGCTTTCGTGCAATGTTCCCTTGCCTCAGGAATGAACATCTTCTCAAACCACTCCAACATCATTTTCTGGGTCATCCACGCACGTTTGTTTGCACGATAGTGGACAGGCAACACTCGCATGCCCTTCAACGCGCGTGGATTCTGGCTCTTCCCGATAACCAAAGGTTTGCAGCGATGGCTCCCAGCAGCATTGGCACAGGCCAATACTGTAACCCTGTCCTTTGGCTCTTTAAAGCCTTCAAGTGCCCCCTCATCTTCATGGCGTAGTGTCTTGTGGGGCATGCAATGCCAGTACAAAGCAGTCTCATTGGCATTGTAAACTTGTTCTGGACTTAAGTTCTCATCCTTGATAATTTTCTCAAAAACATCAACATACCGCTTAGCATTCTCGTGATCGGCAGACTTAGCCTCACCACAGGTCGTTCCTTCAGAAATGCCATGCCGTTTCTTAAACCGATCTAGCCAACCACTCGACAAATGAAATTCACCTTCAATGTTCAGTAAATCAAAAAATATTTTAGCCTGCTCAAGTATCATGTCACCAGATAACTTAACACCTTCACTGCGTACTTGCCGAAACCACTCCATTAAACAAACTTCTAAGTCCTCGTACTTTCCAGGTTTCATATGCTTACGTTTGCTCATTAACTTCTTACTGTCACTGTCAGCAAAATACGTTAAAAGTTGCACTTTCTGTTTCTTTAAGTCGTACACAGTAGACGAACCACACCCATACATTTCACACAGCTTACGTACGGGTAAGCCACTATCCAACTTCTTCAATAACTCAACTTTCTGTGCAATAGTCAATGACAAACGCTTTTTCTTTTCACTTGGACCACTTTTTCCAAAGTCTGCAGGCCTTTTCGAAGCCATTTTGCCAAAATATATCACCGAACTAACAAAGACTAGGACGAAAGTAAACGAATCGCCTTCTCTCTATGCTGTCTAGACGGGAAATAACGCTTGTGGCGGGAAACTGCACGTGGGTTGGAGCGGCACACCAGCGCCGGTACATCGGTGTGGCGGAATCGGTACTAGGCGATGCCGGTAAATGCCGAAATGCCGTTAAAGACAACACTATGTTCCCACCGGAAATTTTTGCCGTTAAACACGGGATTCCGGTAAATCGCGTGCCGTTAAAGCGGGGTTCAACCTGTATGCACGGCCACTGCAGCTAATTGTTTTTATTGTGGAAATGGGATCCTTTTGTCCCAAAACCAAAGAAAAATAGGTTCTAAGTACCTGTTTTTATATGTAAATTTTTTTCACTATAGGCCTAAATGTGTCTTAGCCCAGCCTTTTCTACT
The DNA here is from genome assembly GCF_017591435.1 of Portunus trituberculatus. NCBI lineage: Eukaryota > Metazoa > Arthropoda > Malacostraca > Decapoda > Portunidae > Portunus > Portunus trituberculatus. The sequence continues at coordinate 13,163,296 of NC_059263.1, read as the reverse complement.
CCCACTATGGTGAGCGGTAAATACCAGCTGATGATGTTGCTGCATTGGTCACCATTTACTTTTTGTTTGGATAAATACAGTGATATAGTATTTCAACTAACATGAAATACACTGATGTGGTACTGCCACCACCACAAAATACAACAGATTGAGGGATGTGAGATTGGCACAGGAGGTGCGGGTAGTGAGTCATAAGGCAAGCCGTGCCTGAGAACATGCACTTACACAAAGCACGGGCAGCCTTTAGGGATAACCTGTCAAAATTTGAGCAATTGGTAATGCACTGAGAATGTTCTATGAATATTTGAATTTAATGTGCAATGTCCACAATTTATTTATTTTTTTATTTATTTAATTTTTTCTGACGACACTGTGTCATCACCTGCATGGGACATGTTAACCAAAACCTGTTGCCCTATCCACTCTTACACTGATGATAACACCTTATACTTTTCCATTTCTTGTTCTTTATTCAGTAATTGTATTTAGATTTTATATTTCATGATTTTCATGCATTTTAGGGGACACATATAAATATCTTGTTATGTATTACTATTTTCATATTCATTCATAAGTGTGCTATGCGATCGTTTGCTTTATGATTGGATTGTCAGGAACCAATTACAATCATATATTGATTAATATCTGAATAGTACAGTATTGTTTCTGCTTTGTGGAGTTATACCTGTTGTTGGGGGGTTGTGTAACACATATTGTAGTCATTAACATTATAACACACTGCTCATAACACTTGACCATTAAATATCACATACTCAATAACTTGTTGCCATTTGATTTGATTATCATTAGTTTTTGGAAATATTAAAATAGTACACCTCATGATATTTGCATAGACTATACACAAACATTAACCTCTAGGAAGCTCAGAATATTACTTTTGATGAAGTAGAGTGTTCAGTCAGCAGCCAGGAAGTCAGTTCAGTTGGTATTAATCCCTTCAGTACTGGGACTCACTTTTACCTTGAGATTTGTGTACTATTTTATTGACATTAGCAAGGGTGTATGGAGGTCAGAAGATTAATGGCCATAGTCTTCAATAAATTAATCTCTCACATAAGTTTCTGAAGCTGTGTAAAATCACCAAATAGTAACCACTAGAAATATGAAAATGCATCATGGTAATGAAGAGGTTAACTGGTAAATTGAGTTGGAAAATTTTGACACTGGATGTTCTGCTTCATATTTGGTTAGGTTAGGTTAGGTTATAGAAAGGTTTTTAGGGTAATTTAGTCACTAGTGTAAGTATTTTAGGGGTATACTTTCTTAGGGGGACATCCAGTGCATAAAACTGAATAATTTTATCACATATATACTATTGAGAGAGTATAAACAAGGAAATGTTGTCTTTAAAGAACACCAAGTTACAATTTGGTTCTTCATCTATGACACTTTAATAGATTAATTACAAAACCTTCTAGTAAAGGAGACATCATTATGCTATGCCACTGTTCTATTGACATAACACAAATCTTTCCTCTCAGTGCTCTCAGTTGAGGCAGACTATATAATTATTCCACAACAGATACTGTACTACATTCCTCCTTACCGTTACTTTTTTATTAGTGTTTTCACTGTTGCTGTGTGATTTTATGGTGCCTTAAACTATGAAGTCAGTCAGTTAATCCCATTTTTATTTATATGTTTGCAGTTTTTGTGATTTTTGCTGTTTATAACCACATTTTTGTTGTAAATATGTTGCCTATCATTTTAGTTGTTTTGAACGTTTTCTAGTAATGCCATACAACTAAGATGTTGTGGTACTTTGATATAAATAATTAAATCTTCACTATTGTTTATCTCATAACCATCATTTATGAGTGTTATCTTTCCCACTAGTACAACACTCCACTTTGTATGATCAATGCAGGCTTGTATAGTGGAACCAGATCGGGCATGACAGTGCACTTCCATGACATTTATTTCTAATGCACACTCACCTTTAAATCATCGCAACTCATCAAGGAATCAAGAAAATATTCTGTAATGATTTTGAGATATGCTTATCAAGCTTTTCAAAACAGTTTTGTTCTCTTTTGAGGTGCAGGTCTTCAGGCTGACAATTCTCATTAATGATTTGTCTATTTTTATATTAGATTAGCATTAGATATGATTATGAATTTGTACACAGATGTGGTAAAGTTGGTCCAACATCATGTGGAGCAAGAGAGCAGTGGTGGGGAAGATACCACCATATTGTCTAACCAAGTAAGGCGTTTGTTGGAGTACATGACTGAACACTCTGCCGTGCAGTCTGCTCGCCAAGTGCTGGACCTCCTCCTCTCTCACAAGGTGGTGACACCCTCAACACTTCTCTTTAATCCTTTCATCAAGGTTCATCTCACAAGGTTTGTATCTGTATAAAATTTACCTTTTGATGCAAAGAAAAAGGTAGTTGAGAGATAAGTTGTAGAAAGTTAAGATATAACTAGATTGTAAATGAAAGTTGCCTCTGAAGTATATATATTTTTTTCTTTAAGCGAGGTTTTGAAATAAGAATAGGAAAAAGCAAGAGTGATATTCTAATAAGAGAAATAGAGGCAGAGGTAAGTGGCTTAATGAGGGACTTTGATAAGAGCTTGGGATGTATTCAAGTAGCATGTAATTGCCATATATATATATATATATATATATATATATATATATATATATATATATATATATATATATATATATATATATGGAATTTTTGTTCACAAGTTTTCATTCATGTTTCATGTGACTTGGACAGTTTAATTGATAAAGAGTTTCTGCACACACAGACACATGAATGTGATTTATTGTTATTTTCTCTCTCTCTCTCTCTCTCTCTCTCTCTCTCTCTCTCTCTCTCTCTCTCTCTCTCTCTCTCTCTCTCTCTCAAGTATAGAGTTCATTATTTGTGGTACATGATGTCATTTGCATGAAGATGCCATGGAACTAAGTCACAAATCAAGTTTCATGAAAGCTTTGTTATTCTTTTTATACATATGCTATCACAGACAATTTAATTTTACTCATATTGCAGTGATGATCTTGAGTCTGCCTTGGGGGAATTTGAGTCCATCTGCCAGACACATCGTCTTACTCCCATGAAGCAGGAACTTACCACACGCTGCATTAATCTGGAAGATGGGGAAAAGTGAGTTCTTGTCTTTGGTTTTGTTTAAAGCTGCACCTTGCTGGAAATACCAGTAGTTTTCTTTTTGTCTACAGCTTTTTCATTTACACATTCTTTAACATGGAAATTATTCTCATGGCTACTAGCACAAAACCAGCTTCAAATTCCCTATCTGAGAAATATCCCCTGTGTTGGCTGTCCTTGAGATTCAGATTTAAGGTGTTTTCATGTACCCTTTATCTTTATAATAATTTTTGTAACGTTTTGTGATCTGACTCCCTATATGTGGAATATTCTTCACCTCCAAATTTCATCCTTTACTTGTATTCCTCACTGAAAGTCTGATGCCTTAGGCTACCGACAGCAGGTCTTTTCTGTCTCCATATAGTGTCTTCTGCAGACAGTTGTATTCATGTCTGCATTTGTTCAACTTGCTCGTATACTCAAACTTTTGACTTCTTAGAATATTGTGATATCTTGCTATGAAATCAAGTCACTTCCACTAAATTCATCTATGCTGTGCTATTATTTCATCTAAATCCTCCATATTTAAATTCTTTACTGTGTGACTTTCAAGTGACGCATATTCTCACCCATTTCCCTTGTGTTGATATCTCTAAACTATGTGAATTCAATGTCCACCTCCAGCTTTGACTATAATCATCTTTCTTTGATCCAATTTATGAACAAAGGCCTTTAATTTAATTCTATTACTTTACATTAGCTGCATAGTGAAGCAGCCTACTTGTACTCTTGATTGCCCGAGGGGTTTTCAACATTATTGGCCTTTTGTAACCTCAGACTGTTCAACATTCTGTGAAACTTGCTTCTATCCTGGTTCTCCTACTGCTGGTTTTTTTTTTTTTTTTTTTTTTTTTTTTTGAAACAACATTTGAGACTTGATATTTTCAATTCCCTTTAACAGTTTCATTGATATTCATACATATAAAAACATAAAGATCTGAGGCAACTGACAGTAAACCCTTTCCTGTTCCCTCTTACTTTCTCTCCTTGTTTTGAATCCAATGCTGATCTTGGGTCAGTGTGTAGAATGACTTGACCTGCTTTCATGCTCACACTCTTGAAATTTTCAAGATTACAGAGTTATTCTCAAACTATATATATATGTGGTGTATACCTCTTCCCAAACTTCTCTGACCATAAGAAATACTTTTACTATTTAGCCCTTAAAGAAGTAGCCTGGGTAGCAATCTTGACACCCCCTAGGCTGGCAGTTCAGCAGTAAACACCAAAAATTAGCTTGTATTCACTCTTCTCTCAGGTAAACTATAATGCTATAGAAAATTACATTGGTCTCATATTCATTATCAAATATTCTTTCTAATGATTGCATCAAAATATTTGTATGTGTTCTGGATTTTGAGAAATGTTGAGTTGAAGAAGAGAGACTTTTGGAGTAAGCGAGGCTCCTGCTCACTCTGTTTGTTTTGCTTGCATGGCCTTGGGTACTGTTTGATGAAAATAAATGCCCCCCATGCTCTAAGTCCTCTACATAGTTTTTTATAAGCATTCTCCATGCAATACAGTCTTGTGATGTATGGCTACTTGACTTTTCTACATTTATTTTGCCATACTTTGATATTTGGGAGTCATTGTAGCATATATGAGTAATATTTCTCTTGGTGTCATGTTACTGTCACACTCATATATACTATACAGAAAGTACTGCATTTGATAGCTCATAAGACACCTTTTCTCCAGAAAGCTTCAGGAAATAAGCCTGTGTCCTATCAGGCCAATCCTCAGCATTGAGGCAGTGGTTGGTGGTAAGTCTACAGCAACAGAGGCACTAGAATCAAACCCTAGACATTTTTGCACATGTAAACAGAGTGATGATTGATACTACACCACAGAACAATTCTTTCTTTCAAGGTGACTATATATGATTGGTCATACTTATCAGTAATTCACATAGAATGACACCAGTCAGGAAAAATTAGCCTCAGTGACCATACACCTTATGAACCAAAACAAAATACGTGGTTGGTGATCTTCATCTTGACACAGGCAAGCTTCATTGAGTTCTTTAGTATGATGCCATTACTCCTTGAGGTAGGACACACTTTCATACTATTAAAATTCCACCTATCTTTTAACATTCTTAACTTGCATACCTGTAAAGAAAAAATGATAAAAAATGAGAGATTATGATTATAAGTCCTGTAGTCTCTCACAGTCACTGCTGACTCTATATGTCAGGTACATATTTACATCTCACAACAGGATTGGTATGTAGGCTTCTAGCAAATATTAATGTTTTTAAATGCAAATTATTATGATCTAATGATGATCTCAGTGCATGTAAGAATCATTAAATGTTTGGTGAAATCCTTCACTTCATAATCAGAGGTTAAGTCTGATCATTTTCTTCATTTCAATGTTTGCCAAAACTGGGTGCATCTTATGAGTCCACGCGTCATATGAGCCATGAAATATGGTACAGTCACCGGCCGTAAACTTCTTGCCAATCTTGGTCCATATATTTTCCAGTAGCAATACCTGGCAGATTCACACCAGGTGAAGTCTTCAGGATCCCTATGATTGGTTAAACTCCCTCAAAAACTAAGCCATAAAGCTCCACCACTTGACCCTGCCTTTCTGGTCCATGCCCTGTCCCTCCCCGTGACCTCAGAACGTCACCACCTCATCTCCCTTTCCTCCACCCTAGTGTATTTACCTAGTTATATTTACCCAGTTGTAGTTTTACAGGGCCTGGGCTTTATGCTCGTGTGGCCCCGTCTCCATATCTACACTTATGCAATTTTTCTTTAAAACTATGCACACTTGTTGCTGACACCACTTCCTCACTCAAACTGTTCCAAGTCTCAACACATCTTTGTGGGAAACTATATTTTTTAACATCTCTCAGACATCATCTTTGACTACCGTCCTTATTTCTCTCATCCTCAAATAATTTTCCATCCATCTCAATGTGCTTCCTTTTAAGCCACCCTTCTCCTCCAACTTCCATAGTTCTCTTGCATGTGGCGCTTTATCAAACGCTTTTTTTTTAAATCCAAATTAATACAGTCAAACCATCCCTCTCTCTCTTGTACTCTAACAAGTATTCTAGAGTAGAAACTCAGTAAATTTGTTACACATGACTGCCCTTTTTCTAAAACCAAATTGGCTATTTGATAATTGTTTGTTGTGCTCAAGGAACTCGATCCATTATTGCTTTATTACTCTTTCACACATCTTGCATATTACATTAGGTAGTGATACCGGTCTGTAATTTAAAGGTTCTTCCTTCCTTCCACTCTTATATATGGGAACCACCTCTGCTCTTTTCCATTCTGCTGGTACTGTTCCATTTTATATTGAGCATTTTATGATGCTGTATATAGGACTTGCTAGTTCTTCCCTACATTCTTTCAGTATTCTGCTTTAGACTTCATCTGGTCCCATTGCCTTCTCTTCATCCAATTCCTTCATTAACTCTTTTATTTCAAACTTGGTTACTTTAATCTCTTTCATATAGACGGTCTCTCTATTTCCCTGTGGCCTTACAAATTTGGATCAATTAGTAAAGACGTCCTGAAATTTACTATTTAATAGTTCTGCCATACTTTTTGTGTTTTCCACCATCCCGTTCTCTCCTTTTAACCTTTCTATTGTTTCTCTTTGCCTTATTTTTCCTTTTATGAATCTGTAGAACAATTTTGGTTGCTTCTTACGTTTTTTGACAATGTCCTTTTCATGGTTCCTTTCCTCTTCCATGTGTGTGTGTAATTCACCTCGGTCGTCTGCTGGTCACCCAGCCAGTCTTCCCCATTACGGAGCGAGCTCAGAGCTCATAGACCGATCTTCGGGTAGGACTGAGACCACAACACACTCCACACACCGGGAGAGCGAGGCCACAACCCCTTGATTTACATCCCGTACCTATTAACTGCTAGGTGAACAGGGGCCACACATTAAGAGGCTTGCCCATTTGCTTCGCCCTCTAGATTGTGAGTCGAGCTTGCTAACCGCTGCACTACGCGCGTGTGTGTGTGTATGTATTTACCTAGTTTTACCTAGTTGTAGTTTTACAGGACCTGGGCTTTATGCTCGTGTGGCCCCGTCTCTATATCTACACTTATCCAATCTTACTTTAAAAGTATGCACACTCGTTGCAGACACTACTTCTTCATTTAAACTGTTTCACGTCTCAATACATCTCTGCGGGAAACTATATTTTTTAACATCTCTCAGACATCTTCCTTTTCTCAGCTTTTTACAATGCGATCTTGTGCTTCGGATGTCATAATCTTCTCTCAGGATCAGTTTCTCATTATCCACTTGGTCCATTTCGTTGATCAATTTATAAACTTGTATAAGATCTCCTCTCTCCCTTCTTTGTTCCAGGGTTGGTAGATCTATAGCCTTTAGTCTCTCCTCATATGTCATCCCTTCAAATTCTGGAACCATTCTTGTAGCCATTTTTTGTAGTCTCTCCAACTTCCTTATGTGTTTCTTTTTATGAGGGGTCCACACTACTCCTGCATATTCCAATCTGGGTCTTATTATAGTACTTATCAATTTCTTCATCATTTCTTTGTCCATGAAGTGAAATGCTACTCCAATATTTCTTAGCAAATTATATGTTTCTCTAAAAATTCTATCAATATGGCTTACTGGTTGATTATTTTCTTCCATCGTCACTCCTAAGTCCTTTTCCTTTTTTACTTTCTCCAGTTCTACTCCATCTCCCATCTTGTAGATTCCCACGGGTTGTCTTTCACTCTTTCCCATTTCCATGACATGGCTTTTGTTCACATTGAATTATATTTCCCACTTTTTACTCCATTCCCAGATCTTCTTATTTAGGTCTTCTTGCAGTATTTCACAATCCTCTTTTTGCTTTATAACTCTGCATATTTTCGTATCATCTGCAAACAGATTTATGTAGCTGTTCATTCTTTCTGGCATGTCGTTAATATAAATGAGGAAAAGTATTGGTGCCAATACTGACCCCTCTGGCACTCCGCTTTCTACTGTTCTCCACTTGGACTTCATATCTTTAACATCATCTTTGACTACCGTCTTTATTTCTCTCATCCTCAAATAATTTTCTATCCATCTCAATGTGCTTCCTTTTAAGCCACCCTTCTCCTCTAACTTCCATAGTTATCTTGCATGTGGCACTTTGTCAAATGCCTTTTTTAAATCCAAATAAATACAGTCAACCCATCCCTCTCTCTTGTACTCTATCAACTATTCTAGAATAGAAACTCAATAAATTAGTTACACACGACCGTCTTTTTCTAAAACCAAATTGGCTATTTGATATTAATTTGTTGTCTTCAAGGAACTCAATCCATTGTTTCTTTATTATTCTTTCACACATCTTGCATATTACACTAGTTAGTGATACCGGTCTGTAATTTAAAGGTTCTTCTTTCCTTCCGCTCTTATATATGGGAACCACCTCAGCTCTTTTCCATTCTACTGGTACTGTTCCATTTTCTATTGAGCATTTTATGATGTATATAGGACTTGCTAGTTCTTCCCTACATTCTTTCAGTATTCTGCCTGAGACTTCATCTGGTCCCATTGCCTTCTCTTCATCCAGTTCCTTCATTAATTCTTTTATTTCAAGCTTGGTTACTTTAATCTCTTTCATATAGACTGTCTCTCTATTACCGTGTGGCCTTTCAGATTTGGATTCCTTAGTAAAGACCTCCTGAAATCTATTATTTAATAGTTCTGCCATACTTTTTGGGTCTTCCACCATCCCCTTCTCTCCTTTTAACCTTTCTATTGTTTCTCTTTGCCTAATTTTTCCATTTATGAATCTGTAGAACAATTTTGGTTCCTCCTTACATTTTTCGACAATGTCCATTTCAAAGTTCTTTTCCTCTTCCTTCCTCACCTTAACATGTTCATTTCTCGCTGCCTTGAAGTTTTCCTTATCTGCTGGATTTCTATTTCTCCTCCACCTTTTCCATGCTCCATCTCTTTTCTCCTTTGCCCTAGCACACCTTGCATTAAACCAATCTTTCTTTCCTTCTTCTTTAGGTCTATATTTTGGGACATATTCCCTGACTCCTGTTTTGTATATTTCCAAAAATAAGTTATACTTCTCTTGCATCATCTCTGAGTTTTCCATCTCCTCCCAGTTTACGTTTTAAAATAGTTCTTGAGATTCTCAATATCAGCCTTTCTGTAATTTAATCGGTCTCCTTTGTATGAATCGTCTCTATCTTCCTTTCCTCTTCTATATCTATTTCTAATATTACATGGTCACTCTTTCCCAATGGGCACTTATATCTTATATCATCATTCATTTGTATACCCTTGTAAAAACTAGGTCCAATCTCGCTGGCGTCGTTTCCTCTGAATCTTGTGCATTCCTTTACTCTCTGGTCCATCATATTGTCTATCATTAGGTTCAAGAATCTTTCTCCCAGGCTTCTTCCCCATACCACTTTCATAATTTTCCGAGTTCACTTCTTTACAGTTGAAATCTCCTACTAATATAACTTTTTTCCTTTCTTTAACGATTCTCGTTAGACTCCTTATTGTGTCATCTATCATGTCTTTATATTCTTGCTTGGTCCATGAATTTGTTTTTGGTGGCACATATGTTACAATGATTGTTAATTCTTTTTTATTAACATGCATCTTAACATACAATACTTCTGCTTTTCCTTCCCCACATTCCACTTGGTTTACCACCATTTCCTTCCTTAACATTATCATGACTCCTCCCCCTCCTTTACCCACTCTGTCTCTTTTCCATACATTATACCTATTATCCAAGTCTATTTTGATTGCCTCATTTAGTTTTGTTTCAGCCAGGCATACAATATCTGGATTTTTTTCCTTTATGTAATCTCTTAAATCTAATTTACTTGATAAAACCCCGTCTATGTGTGTATACATCATTTTTAGTCTTTTGCCTTTATCATTTTTAGTTGAACTTGTTCCACTTTTTTCTCTTCCTTCTCGTTTATTTCCTTATCCTGTCTTCTAGAATTCTACAAAAAAATGCCTGTTTTTCCTCTTCTGACCTTTCATTATTTTTTTCCCTTACTGCTGCTGCCAGTTCATTGTATCTCTTCCTTTCTTCCTCATTTATATTTTTATATTATATATATATATATATATATATATATATATATATATATATATATATATATATATATATATATATATATATATATATATCTTGCAGCCTTCTGTTTCTCTAAGTTTTGTTGTTCTATATAATATTTCTTCTGTTGCTGCTTGTGATTTTAGTAGTATTTTAATTGGTCTCATTTTTCCTTCTTGATATGGTCCCATTCTGTTTATTTCTTTTACTTCCTCTTCCAAGTTCTGCCTATCTTCGTCGTTTAGATTCTTCAGTAGGTCTTTGACTGATTTCATTTCTTCTTTTTCTCTTCTTTGTCTATATTTTATATTTTTTTCTTTTATTCCAAATACGACTACACTCTTCTTTTTTTCTGCAATTTCTCTAACTAGATTTTCTTTTGTCTTGAGGACTCCTATAATTTGTTTGTCATATTTTCTTCTTTTTCTTTAAGTTGTTCTTGAATCACCACCTGAAAATCAGCCTTATCTTTCTTATCTTGGACTCTCCATGCTTGTACTTCTTTTTTAATCACGTTCTGTACTCTTTCCTCTTCCTTGTTTACTAGATCTTTTAGATTCTCTTTTTCTTTCTCGGCTTTACCGAGTCCTTTTTCCATCTGCTTCTCGTAGTTAGCTACTTCCTTTTTAAGTTCTTCGTTTTCTGCTTTTAGCCTAGCTTCGTTTTCTTCAAATTTTTTTATCCTTTCTGTCAGTTTTATAAACTTTTTCCTGTTCTTCATTTCTTTCATTTCCATATTCTCCTTTATCAATTTATCTAGTTTATGTTCAATATTTAACACTCTCTTAAGTAGTGAAGTATTCGTCATATCGAAGCCTTCGAATACGCTCTCTCCCTCACCAACATAGTCATCATCAGCTTTCATTCTTTCTCTAGTCTCATGTCTGCATTTGGATGGAATTTCTTTTCACTCATGATTCCTTAATAACTGTTTTCATGAAAAAAATGAGTCCACACTACCTGCCCAGGCCACTGTAAATACTGTACAACAGGTACGTAGTGAAGATCAGCTGATTGTCGGAACGGCGCCAATGCGTCCTTCCTCGACCGCGTCTCGTCTCGTGTGTGTGTGTGTGTATTTACCTATTTGTATTTCCCTATTTGTGTATTACAGGGCCCAAGCTAAGCTCTCTGTGTCCTGCCTCCTTGGCCACTATTGTCATATCTCTCTTTCATCTGATTGACACACACTGCGTCAACGACATCACTGCTCAGTTTATTCCACTTATCAATACTACGATGTGGGAAACTGTACTTTCTCACGTCTTTTAGACAGACGTCCTTTATTAGTTTTTTTCCATGTCCTCGGAGATGATTACTTGTGGTCACCTTTATCAACTCTCTGTCCAATATGTCAATCTTGTTCACCAATTTATACATAGTTATCATGTCTCCCCATGTTCTTCTCTCTTCTAATGTGGTCAGCCCCAGTTCCCTCAGCCTTTCCTCATAGTCTAACTCACTGAGTCCTGGTACCATCCTTGTTGTCAGCCTCTGTACCCTTTCCACCTTCTTCACATTTTTCTTCATATGTGGTGACCAGACGCAAGCTGCATATTCTAACTGGGGTCTTATTAAAGTGCATAGTATCTTCTTCATCATTCTTTCATCTAGGTAGTGGAATGCAAGACCAATATTTTGAAGCATGTTATATGTTTTCCCAAATATCTTGTTAATGTGTTTCTCCGGTGACAAAGTGTTTTGCACGGTTAATCCTAGGTCTTTTTCTTCATTGGTCTTTTCAATTTCCTCATCACCCAGCTTGTAATTTCTGTTTGATCTGTATCTACTTCTTCCCATTTTCATAACATGGCTCTTATTTATATTAAATTCCATCTGCCACTCTTTACTCCACTCATATATTTTATCAAGATCTTCCTGTAACTTGTTACAGTCTTCCACATTCTTTACTCTCCTCATAATTTTAGTATCGTCCACGAACATATTCATGTAATTGTCAATTCCTACTGGCATATCATTAACATAAATCAAAAACATGATGAGACCAAGCACTGACCCTTGTGGAACTCCACTCTGACTTCTTTCCTTTCACCACTGTTCACATTTCTCTTACCACTAAGTAATTTTCCATCCATTTTGCTACTTTATCACTTACTCCTCCATCTTCTTTAGTTTCCACATCAGTCTATTGTGTGGCACTTTATCTAAGGCCTACCCATCCCTCTCTATGTTGTAGTATGTCAGTCACTCTTGAATAAAAACATAATAAATTGGATACGCAAGATCTTCCTTTTCTGAAACCAAACTGTCTTTCACTCAGAATGTTTTCACTTTCTAGATACTCACTCCACTTTGCTTTAATTACTTCTTCACGTACCTTGCAAAATATGCTAGTCAACGATACTGGTCTGTAATTTAACGGTTCCATTCTACTACCATTCTTATATATAGGCACAATGTCAGCTCTTTTCCACTCTTTCGGGACTATTCCTGTTCGTATGGAGGTTTCCACAATATCAAATATGGGGTTCAACAATTGACTTACATTCTTTCAGCAACCTCCCAGATATTCCATCAGGCCCTATTGATTTATTAATATCCAGATTGCTTATAATTTTCCTTACATCTTCTTTAGTAACCATGATGTACTGCATTTGCTTTATTTCCGTAGGCCTTCCTCCTGTAAAATGCTCCTTCTTTGTAAACACTGCAAAAGTTGTCGTTCAATATTTCAGCTATATCTCTAGCATCCTCATATACTTCTTCCCCATCTTTTACTTTTTCTATTGCCTCCCTTTTATTTAGTTTTTCGTTTATGAATTTGTAAAACATTTTAGTGATGGATGGATGGATTTTCATTTAGGTGCCGCAACAGCGAAGGTCAAATGGCGCCGCTACAGAATTTAATTACGATAAAGAGGTTTAAAAGAAAATTTATAAAATAACTGCAGTTCAATTTTAGCTAAAACTATATCAATAAACACTATAAAACATTAAAATACATAAATGAAATTCTAAAATTCACAAATAAGGGAGAAGGCCAGCCTCTCCCAAAACCAATACATCATGGCCAACCAGACATGTTGGTCCAAGGACCTGAGATAATAGACACACTATCTCTCCAGCGACAGCTAGAATCTGTTGTAACTCGATCAAACTACCAACAGGTGCCGCACGGTGAGCGGCACCAAGCAGTCATCACAGTAATTGATCCCTGGTCAGGAGGTACCTTTGTGTAATACTGACCTATCAATCGCGCCAATAAAGTCTGTGCACTGCGATCCCGAACATGGGTGTATGTCCAGTGAGGGATAGAGGAAGTAGTGATCTCTTCCATTTGCAAGCCCCGTTAGCCATCTCCTCTGCCAAATTGTTGCAACCGCCTCACGAATTAGATGAAATACATCTCGAAACGGGACACAGGAGATGGACTTCTGCCTCTTTAGCGAGGCGATCTGCGTGTTCATTCCCCGGAACACCAACTTGACCAGGGACGCAACAGAACCTAACACAATATCCTCTTCTGGTAAGTGGATATAGCCACTCTAGGGCTGATAAAACCAATGGGTTAAGGGAGATAGTGGAAGAGAGAGCAGTAAGAGCACTGTGACAGTCACTAAAAATTGTAAAAGACGAAAATGGAGATTAAAATGATCTGTAAAGCTAGGACTATGGCAGACAGCTCCGCAGTAAAGACATACCAAGGAAGGCTGCCAGACCGATGAAAAGAGGAAAACCACACTAAACCCAACGCCTCGTTTTTGAACCATCAGTAAAACATTTCATCAGAATGGATAAAAAGTATTCTAAAACCTTGTGGGACAGAGCTGGCAGAAAATCCTTCTTCCCATCCATGGCAGGAGGGCATATTGAAACAACCGGTAGCTGCCAATGACCAACTCGTGGAAGCCGGAAAGAGTAGACAGGAGTGGGGTCGACAGATAAATCCATCTTGAGGTTTGCCACTCGAAGGCCAAAAGGTTTAGGTAGACTCAGTTGAGTGACATACGCCTGCGAACGCAAGTCCCGCAATATTGACAGACAATGGACAGAATCAGGAAGACGGAGGGTGTGAAACCAACATTGGAGCATCGAAGACTGGCGCCGGAGGTCGAGCAGCCAGAAACCAGCATCCACTAGAAGGCTAGGTATTGGAGATGTCTGAAATGCACCTGTAACCAAGCGAACCCCAGCATGATGCACGGAGTCAAGCGTGCGTAGTCGTGTATCTGTTGCAGATGAGTAGATCTCACAGCTGTATTCCAGCTTGGGAAATATAAGTGTACGGTGAAGAAGCAGCAACGTGTCCCTGTCCGCACCCCAAGAGGTGTGACTTAAAACCCGAAGAAGGGATAGCGCCATCCTGCAAAACGCTTTAAGAGAACGGAAATGGGGAACCCAAGTAAGACGGTTGTCAAACAATATCGAGTGGCCTCCACACGAGAGGCGTCTATTGGCTAAATATAAATCGGGATCTGGATGGACACCACAATTACGACAAAAATGCATGGACACGGTCTTTGAGGTGGAGAAACGAAAACCATTTATGTTGGCCCAACTGGACACCCTAGGAGCAGCAAAAGAGATGCACAAGTCGTCCACATATAAGGAGCTGTGAACGCCATCCGGTAGTGTATCTATAACACCATTTATGGCTACTGTGAAAAGCGTAACACTAAGAATACTTTCCTGTGGGACACCGTCATTTAGAGCAGTAGCATCAGAGAACACTCCCACTCAACCCGTAAAAGACGTCTAGATAAAACTGCTGAATAAAATAGGAAGGTGGCCACAGGCCAAAATTATACAAGGAATGTAAATGCCATGACACCAAGCTGTGTCATAGGCCTTCTCCAGATCTTTACCTGGTGGTGGTGATTAGCAAAAGCCTCACAAATAGAAGACTTCAGGGATAGAAGAGCATCAGTAGTAGACCTCATTTTTCGGAAACCATACTGTACAGATGACAAGTAGTTCCCCCTCTCCAAGTACCACATGAGTCTTACATTTACCATCTTTTCTAACACTTTACATATGCAGGATTTTCAAAGATATAGGACGATAGTTCGTAGCCTGGAGGTGATCTTTCCCAGGCTTCGGAAATGGGAGAACCACTGTGACAGCCCAAGAGGATGGAAAATCACCGGTATGCCAAATCATATTATAAAGATTTAATAAAAAGTTAAAAGCACGGTCAGACATGTGACGCAAAAAGGCATAAGGAGTGTTGTCCGGACCAGGAGAAGTGTCATGACACTGGGACAAAGCAGTCCGCAATTTGGAGGTAGAGAAGGGGACATTATAAGACTCACCTCCAGTGGAAGAAAAATTTATGATGAGAGATTCCATTCTCTGGTGGTGACGTGCGCCTGGGGCTGCAGGATGCCTCTGGGAAACACTGGTAAAGTGTTCCGTGAAGAGGTCGGCGACAGTCCTAGGGTCTGCCACCGTTCGCCCAGCAGACAACAACACTGGTGGGGAAGGAGTAGAATACTTCCCAGCAATTCGCCGGACTTTGTTGAAGACATCCATAAGAGGGGTGCGGATGTTTATGGAAGAGACATAGGCTTTCCAAGAGGCTCTTTGTGCCTCTTTTAAAACGCAGCGGGCCCGAGCTCGGCAGCGCCAAAAAGCTTCCAGGCACTGCGGGTCTCCACGATGTCGCCAGACAGAGGAAGCTGCCCGTTTCTCTTTCACAGCTTTAGTGCATGATGCGTTCCACCAAGGAACGGGACACTTAGTAAAGCGACCGGACGTCCTAGGGATTGTCTAAAGTGCTACTGAATGTAAAAAAATCGGTAAATTAATCAACACCCTCAGCACAAGTAAAAAAGTCAGCCAACGGACGGATAAAAGAGCTAAGATCTGTGAATTGAGGCCAATCTGCCTTGTCTAAAACCCAACGTGGGGACCAGGACTGTGGCTCAGAGTTCAGAGATTCTAATAAAATAGGAAAGAGGTCACTATCGTGTAAATCTGGTAGGACCTGCCAATTAAAATCAAGGAAAGAATTAGATGTACATAGAGAAAGATCGATAGATGTAAAAGTCCCAGTAGGACTGTGGAAATGTGTAACATCCCCAGAATTTAAAACCTCCAATCCCTCATCCTCAATAAAAGAACCGATTAAAACCCCACGAGGATTACTAGCTCCGTCATCCCACAATGGGTGACGGCCGTTAAAATCTCCCAACAAGAGGAAAGGTGGAGTCAGCTGATGCACCAGGCTGTCAAGCTCACTCCTGGAGACAGGAACCTGAGGAGGGAGATATAAACTGCAAATAGTGTAGGATCGCCCCATAAAGACCTTAACAGCAACCACCTGAAGGGGAGAGTTAAGTTGTAAGGGGAAAGGAGTGCTAAAAAAGGCACGATAGCCAGGAGGACTAGAATAAGTACTATCACCAAACATAGTCTCTTGTAGAGCTACACAGGCTAGAGAACTCCGACAATAAAGCTCGGAGTTCTTCCCATGAGGCGTGATGGCCTCTACAGTTCCACTGTAGGAGCTTGAAGATGACTATTTAGGTGCAGTATCAGCCTTTTGAATGGCTGCCCGTGACTCACCTGACTAGAAATAATCAACCGACGATTAGACACCAGTTGTGATGTCCTCGTTGGACTGCTGCCTTCACTACCAGAGAGTGATGTGAACCATCATTACTTCTACCTCATCGGACATCAGGCTGGACTGCACTTTTTACACAGTGGATCCACGAGGGCTGTGACAATATCATCGGACGTCTCTATGCTAAGACCATCCTCATCACAAGAAGCCTGATCTGAGACGGAGGGCATCACAGAGAGCTGGACAGAAACTACTGGAGCTACCATTGCAGAGCGGTCCCTGGAGGACTCACGATCATGTGCACCCGGAGAAACCTTAGATTGTTTAGGCTGAGCTAAATCTATTGACTCTGCAGAGCTGCGGTGCCGTGTGGTCAGGCTTTTCAAAGGCTTTGTTCATACAGGTGGTAAATGGACATCTACTACATGGGTGACTTTGGTCAAGTCCGTATTATTCTTGTCACTTCTAAAATAATTTTAGGGTCACTATCACAGTTTTCCACCACTCTCTGTTCATATTCCTTTTGTGCTGTTCTCCTTACTTCAACATATTTATTCCTTGCTTTTTTGTAGATTTCTCTTGATAATACTTCACTGTTTTTTTTAAGTTTCTTCCATGCCTTTTCTTTGTTCTTTTTTTGTTTCTTCACAATTTCTATTAAACCACTGTTTATTATTTAAAGTCCTCTTTCTGTGATATGGCACAAACTTCTTCACAGCAGAGTTATATAAATCCATAAATTTATCGTATTTCAATTGCATATCCCCTTCCTGGTATATCACAGACCAGTCAATTTCATTAAAGAACTCTCTTATGTGGTTATAATTTGTCCTGACATAATTTGAGTTTTCCTCCCTGTACTCCAAACTCTTTTCCGTGCTTAATTCCATATCCAGCTCAAAACTTAGGGCATCATGGTCGCTTTTCCTCAAGGGACATTCATGTTCAATTTCCTCTTTTAGGGAGATGCCCCTTGTAAATACCAAATCCAACCTCGCTGCAGCATCCTGTCCCCTGCACCTTGTTGGTGATCTCACCCACTGTGTCATCAAGTTATTTGTTGCTACGTTTAACAATTCCTCTGCCCACTCACCACCATTCACCACTTCGTAGTCTTCCCACACTATTTCCTTACAATTAAAGTCCCCGACTATCATCACTCTATCCTTTCTGATGAGTTCCTGCTTCATTCTGTCTAGAGTATTTCTCATCACCATTTGATACTGTTCATAGTTCCAAGCACTGGTTCTGGGTGGTATGTATACTGTTATAATATTAATGTCCCTCTTACCATCTGTTATAAGCATACTTATCACTTCCTCATTTCCCTTACTAAAGTTCACCTCCTTCACTATCAGATCTTTCTTAGTAAAAACCATTATACCACCCACCACCTCCTTTATTCTTTCTATCATTTCTCCATACTTTGTAGTGTTTTACATCAAACCAATCTAGCTTTATTTCAGGCCTTAACTTTGTTTCCACCACACACATTATGTCCGGTTCATTGTTTCTTAGGTAATCCATACATTCTAGCCTCTTAGACAGAAATCCATCTATATTCGTGTATGTCACTTGAATTCCATTCCTAATCTTTTTCTTCCATGTTTCAGTCAGTGTAATGTCTATTCCATCTGTTTTATCCACCACTTCTTCAGCCTCCCATTTCTCATCCTCCAAAAAAACTTGGTCTTTTCCTTCTCGGTTCTTTCCTCATTCTTCTCTCACTTCAGTTACAAGCTCTTTCATTTTCATTCTTTCATCCTGTGTCATATTTCTTCTTATGTAAATTGTTTTGGTTTCCTCGTAGTCTTTAAGTTTCCAGGCCCTCCTCAGCAAGGCCTCAGCTGCCACCTGAGACTTTAACTTCAATTTTAATGGTCTACTCTTGCCTTCTTCAAAAGCTCCTATTCTCACACTTTCCTCTACCTCAGCATATAGGCATTCTTCCTCCTCGGAGATCTTATTCAGTAAAAACTTAATCCTGTCATTTTCCTTATCCCTCCTATCTTGCCAGTTCTTGTTAGTTTCTTCCCTCAAACCTGTTATGATCACGCATTTTTTCTTTTCAGTAATATCTCTCACCACATACTCATTTTCCTTCAATGCCTTTACTATTTCACTCTGTGTAATCACTTTATTTTCTTCTTGCTTTTTCATCATCTCCTTAACCCTTAACTTCCGGCGGTCGTATATAAACGTTTGCGTCAGAACGTCCAGTGACGGATTCCCCCAGTAATCAAGATTTTTCCGGCGTAATTTTAAGTCTCTCGCTCTCTTGAGGCGGATGGTGAGTAGAAGTATCTGGCATCTTTTACCACACAAGTGTTTCCACAAGAGCTCCTAATTTTAGAGGTAACTGAACTGTTTTCCCGTTTATGGGCGACACTTGGCAACTCCGGTGACGCTGGGTAGAAAGGTCAGTGATAACAGCGAAGGATCGGGTCAGATTGTAAATCACCATGGAGCAAGGCAGAACCCTTTTACTTAGCAGTGGTTCTGAGCTAGAAGAAAGTGACAGTGAATATATAGAAGAAGAAACTGGGGAAAGTGAAGAGACTAGTAGTGAGGACACGGATGTAGAGCATCATTCACCTGCTTTCTCAGGAGAACAGACAGAGAGACAGAGACTCTTACACAGTATAAGTGACAGTGAAGGCAATAATGATGAAGAACAGACTCCAGATAATGTGTCAAGGACACAGAGTGTTTCTAGGAGACGAGGCATGCGCGTGCTCCTCGCGTTCTGGGAGACGATCAAGGGGCGTGGCAGAGGTGGCGCGAGACCCGACCTGTCTTTCAATGGAGGAATTCAATGATGATTTTTCCCAGTTATGCCTGATTTATCTGTGTCTCCTGGCATAACAGCTGAATTTCCTCCTGTGCAACACAATTGTGACTATTTCATGGCGTTTCTCAGTGATGCTTTCTTGGACCATATAGTGAGTGAGAGCAACACTTTTCATGATGAAGAAACAGCAGATGATGATGATGTGCCCCATAGCTCTCACGAGAAAGAGTGGAAAAACATCACAAGAAATGAACTCCTGACGTTCATAGCCTGATCATCAGAAGGGTGGAAGCATGGAATAGTTTAGACGTGGAAGTGGTCAACGCAAGGAATATTCATGATTTTAAGAAAAAGCTGGACATTAATAGATATGGAGCGGACAACACGAGCATAGCTCTTTTCCGTATGTTACAATTAGGTAAATACAATTAGGTAAATACACACACACACACACACACACACACACACACACACACACACACACACACACACACACACACACACACACACACACACGTGTCTCAGAAATCAGTGATAATATGTCCTTCCTTCCTCCTGTCTCTCTCTCTCTCTCTCTCTCTCTCTCTCTCTCTCTCTCTCTCTCTCTCTCTCTCTCTCTCTCTCTCTCTCTCTCTCTCTCTCTCTCTCTCTCTCTCTCTCTCTCTCTCTCTCACACACACACAGAGAGAGAGAGAGAGAGAGAGAGAGAGAGAGCGCCATCGCTCTCCGGGCTGTTTCTCTTGACTGGTCACACCGTTCCGGAGGAGGAAACTTTGATAAGGCAATAACTAAACTCTCAGACGTCATATCGAGCTGGAAAGTACATCATTGTATTCAGAATAACACAGAGAAAATAATTATCAGTATTCAAACTGTGTTCTGACAATTTTTAGGTGTACCATTTTTCCCCGTCATTAGACAGGAAAAAATATTTTAATCCCCGGAAGTTAAGGGTTAAAGGACTTTTGTACTTCTTGGTGTTCATGTTTCACTTCCTTCATTTTGGCATCAATTAGGTTAAGGCATTCCTCCTTCCCCAAGTCTCCTTCGAATATTTTCTTTTCCATTTCGAGGAGTTTAGCCTTCATCTTGTCACATTGTTTCCTTAGATTGTTGATTTTCTTTCTCCATTTCCACTTTCTCTTTCAATAGCTCTTTATTCTTTCTCGTTAACATATACATTTCTTTTTTGAAGGTATCGTTCTCTGCTATGACTCTATCTAATTTTTCTTCTATGGATCTAATATTTAGAAACTTACTTTCTAATGCCTGAATTCTGGAATCTATGTCTAATTTATCTAGTCCACTTGGAGTGGTCATGAACCCCGCGAAGTCTCTCAGATTTCTAGGAGTAGATGTCATGATTTCTATCTCCAGTTGTTTCGGCCATAACAAAACAAAACACCGCCGACACTCTTCGACTAGGGACCACTCTCCATTTTCACTTGAAAATGGCCCACTTTCTGTACTTTTCGAGAGTAGGACACTAACAGGACACTAACTGTACCCCACAGAGATACCCGGGCCCTGTAAACACCATAGGTAATTTCTCCCTTTCCCCGGTCCTCAGCCGGAGACAAGCCGTCTTCAGGACTTCCTCTCTTGGCGGTGGTGCGCGCGCGCCAGTGTGTGTGTGTGTGTGTGTATTTACCTAGTTGTAGTTTTACAGGGCCTGGGCTTTATGATCGTGTGGCCCCGTCTCCATATCTACAATTATCCAATCTTATTTTAAAACTATGCTTACTCGTTGCAGACACTACTTCATTCAAACTGTTCCACATCTCAACACATCTTTGCGGGAAACTATACTTTTTAATGTCTCTTTCACATATTCCCTTCCCCAGCTTCTTACTATGTGATCTTGTGCTTCGACTGGCATATTCTTCTCTCAGGATCAGATACTCATTGTCTATTTGGTCCATTCCGTTCATCAATTTATAAACTTGTATGAGATCCCCTCTCTCCCTTCTCTGCTCCAATATTGGAAGATCCATAGCCTTTAGTCTCTCCTCATATGTCATCCCTTCAGGTTCTGGGACCATTCTTGTAGCCATTTTTTGTAGTCTCTCCAGCTTCCTTATGTATTTCTTTTTGTGAAGGGTCCACACTACTGCATATTCCAATCTGGGTCTTATTATAGTACTTATCAGTTTCTTTATCATTTCTTTGTCCATGTAGTGAAATGCTATTCCAATATTCCTTAGCAAATTATATGTCTCTGAAAATTCTAGCAATATGTCTTGCTGGTTGATTATTTTCTTCCATTGTCACTCCCAAATCCTTTTCTTTTTTTTACTTTCTCCAGTTCTACTCCATCTCCCATCTTATAGATTCCCACTGGTCGTCTCACTCTTTACCATTTCCATGACATGGCTTTTGTCCACATTGAATTCCATCTCTCATTTTTTACTCCATTTCCAGATCTTGTTTAAGTCTTCTAGCAGTATTTCACAATCCTCTTTTTGTTTTATGACTCTGCACAGTTTCACATCATCCGCAAACAGATTTATGTAGCTGTTCACTCCCTCTGGCATGTCGTTTATATATATGAAAAAAAGTATTGGCACCAATACTGACCCCTGTGATACTCTGTTGTCTACTGCTCTCCACTTGGACTTCATATCTTTAACTACCGTCCTTATTTCTCTCCCCCTAAAGTAATTTTCCATCCATCTCAATGTGCTTCCTTTTAAGCCACCCTTCTCCTCTAACTTCCATAGTAATCTTTCATGTGGCACTTTATCAAATGCCTTTTTTAAATTTAAATAAATACAGTCAATCCATCTCTCTTGTACTTTATCAACTATTCTAGAGTAGAAACTCAATAAATTTGTAACACACGACCAACCTTTTCTAAAACCAAATTGGCTATTTGATATTAATTTGTTGTCTTCAAGAAACTCAATCCATTGTTTCTTTATTACTCTTTCACACATCTTGCATATTACACTAGTTAGTGATACCGGTCTGTAATTTAAAGGTTCTTCCTTCTTCTCTCATATATGGGAACCACCTCAGCTCTTTTCCATAATGCTGGTACTATTCCATTTTCTATTGAGCATTTTATGATGTTGTATATAGGACTTGCTGGTTCTTCTCTACATTCTTTTAATATTCTGCCTGAGACTTCATCCAGTCCCATTGCCTTCCCTTCATCCAGTTCCTTCATTAACTCTTTTATTTCAAGCTTGGTTACTTTAATCTCTTTCATATGGACAGTCTCTCTATTACCCTATGGTCTTTCAAATTTGGATTCCTTAGTAAAGACCTCCTGAATTTTACTATTTAACAGTTCTGCCATACTTTTTGGGTCTTCCACCATCCCGTTCGCTCCTTTTAATCTTTCTATTGTTTCTCTTTGCCTTATTTTTCCTTTTATGAATCTGTAGAACAATTTTGGCTGTTCCTTACATTTTTCGACAATGTTCTTTTCATAGTTCCTTTCTTCTTCCTTTCTCACCTTAGCATATTCATTTCTTGCTGTTTTGAAGTTTTCCTTATTTTCTGGATTTCTGTTTCTTCACCTTTTCCATGCTCTATCTCTTTTCTCCTTTGCCCTAGCACACCTTGCATTAAACCAATCTTTCTTTCCTTCTTCTTTAGGTCTATATTTTGGGACATATTCCCTGACTCCTGTTTTGTATATTTCCAAAAATAAGTTATACTTCTCTTGCACTGTCTCTGAGTTTTCCATTTCCTCCCAGTTTATGTTTATAAAATAGCTTCTGAGGTTCTCAATATCAGCCTTTCCTCTTTCACTCCCTTAACAAATGTTTTAACCATTTTATTCACAGTTCCCTACAAAACAAAACACATAATGCATACATTTTACATAATACAAACATGATACATAATATATTTGAAAATGCCTTGGAAGGCAATGGACAAATGAGATTATGTGAGAGAGAGAGAGAGAGAGAGAGAGAGAGAGAGAGAGAGAGAGAGAGAGAGAGCTCTTGTAGTATTCTGCTGTCGGCCAGATGTGAAACACGTGGTCAAGCTCCAGCAGAAATACAGGAGTTGAGATGCTGGGCTGCGTAGTGTCAGGCAGGAAATTGGACCCATCAGAATCAGTCAGTATTTTTCTCTTATGAAAGCAGAAAAATACTGAAGTAGCCTGATTATCTTGGGCAGTGTTATTAATGAATGGACTATAAATAATATCGAGAAGTAAATAAATTTAATGTAAAGATAGCAAAGTGGCTATAACCACCCCCAGCCCATCTGTGAAAAGTGGTTAAAGCTGCCTCCGGCCCTTTATGGGTTATCCTCTAAGTTTTTTGCACATTCTGACCTTCCTCCTTTTCAGGGAAATCTCCATTCTTATAGATTTCATTGTTCACCATCATCCTTGGCTTTACTTTCCCTTCACTGATCATCCTGGTGAGCTAGCCTTTAAATTTGTTATTACCCATGACCAAGACTAATTTCTGTAACACCTCAGTCTTATTCCTCAACATCTTCAAAATATGCCCAACATTACTAATCTTTACCTAATCTGTCAGTAGCCTCAAACAGCTGTGGTTTGGTGAGGAAAAGAAGATGAGGTTTAGTAGAGAAGAGGTGTTCTACAGATTCAGAATTAGATCTATGACCATGAACTTTGCAGAAGTTAATGTAGAAGTTGAGGGAGGTGTGAAGACATTTAGGGTTGTCATCAAGAGAGGAGTCCGACCTGGGGACATTTCTGGTCCCCTCCCCAGAAGGGGACTCCGAGGCTGGGTTTGGAGTTGCCATTTTTTTTATTTTTAATTATAAGTGAAGGGTGTGTGTGTGGTAAGTGCATGTAGTTTTGAGTGAAGAAGGAGAGTTGTCTTTAGAAGACAGGCTGTGACTACCCCCTTGAGTTGTGAGACACAAAGGAAAACATTCAGCGAGATCACAACTAGCTTTAATGGAAAGTTCACAGCACCCTTTGAACTAGTGCTATTAGACAACACTGGGAGTAAAGTACCGTTTTGTTAGATGTCTACTACCTCCTCCAATGGTCTATGGAGAGGTGGCAATAGTGTGGAGGTAGTCTATCATGACTGATGATCCTGTGTCTTTCTCCCCTCCTTTGTCACCTCAGTAATGTCCATCATGGAGTCATGAAATGCTTGTGAAAGGTGTCACTGGGACCACATGAGAATCAGCCATTACAACAAATGGGAAGCTATATCTTTAATTCATCTCATTGGTAAGACAAATTTTGATTAATGTACACTTGTTAAACAATAATGAACTCTTTTCTTTGACCATTGAGCATCGAATAAAGATCAATTGAATTATCAAGATATTTTTTGCATTATTAAAAGAGAATAGATAACCAAAAAAGGGAAGGCGGGTACTGTATTTGATGGCTCATAAGATGCACCGTGCCACTTTTGGCTGACATTGAAATGAGAAAAAGATAAATAAGCAGATTTAAGTTCTGAATATGAAGGGAAGAATTTTGCCTGTTATTTAAAGAATCTCGTACATTTAGATTCCATATATTTTGCATTTAAAAACTTTGATCTTTGTTAGCAGGCTACACAACAATCCTGCTGGCATATGGCACTGGCAGTGACTGTGAGAGTCAGACATTACAGGGATAATGATTATAATTTTCTTTTTGTTGTCATTTATTTTTTACATGTATGCAAGATACGAATGTTAAAATATAGGTGCAATTTTAATTGTATGAAAGTGTGTCTTCTGTCAACTTCCATCAAGAAGTAATGGCATCCCACTAAAGAACACAGTGAAGCCTGCCTATGTCAAGATCAAGATCGCAGACACCAAACATGTATGTTTTGGTTCATACAATGTGTGGCATGTGGTCACCTGGCAAATTCTTCCTGATTGGTATCATTCTATATAAAGTAATTATGACCTACTATATATTGGTATCTTGAAAGAAAGAGTTGTTTTGTGGTGTAGTACCAATCACTGTTTACATCTGCAAAGACATCTTTGGTTTGATTTTTGAACCTCTGTTGCCACCAACCAGTCTCAATACTGAACCTTGGCCTCATAGGACTCAGGGTCATTTCATGACTTTTTTTTTTATAGAAAAAGGTGCATTTTAGGAGCATTATACAGCATTTAACACATTCTCCACGATTGTCAGTGCAGCGAGCTCTCCTGCACTGTGATACAAATAAATTGTTGTCACGTCAGTGCTGGTCAAGCCAGCGAAGTGAGAAGAGGAGGGTGTTGTCTGGGAGGACACCCAAACGAACTGGCAACCTCAAACTGTTTGCCCACCAATGGGTCGCATTGCATGCCGTGAAAATCTATGACTTTTCTGTCGATATTCAGTGTGTCTCTTTGCTGTACTGTATTTTTCTTTCCTAAGTTTTTTTAATATATTTTTGTCTCCGTTTTGCATACTTCAAAAATGAATGCTACACGGTTTTATGGGCAACTTAGTTCAGCAGAAGAGACAGAAGATAAGATAAGAAGATAATGAAGATGATATCAAGAAAATTATGAAATTATGAAAAGATCAGGAAAGAAAATTATTGAAGCTTATCAAGGAAAGTCCAATTGTGATATCTCAGTTTGATTTTTTGCTATAGAAAAGTTTTATGTTCTTCTGAAGAAAAAATGCAAAATAATATAATTTTCTTACATGTATTAGAAAAAGAAAAAAGTATTTTAAGTTCTTTTTATTGCAGGCATATTTTTACTTATTATATTTTGTTTCTTTACAAATGTTTATTTATATATGCAATTCAAAGGATCACCAATGGCAGCTTATTTTTTTACAATTTTTCCAAATAATATCAGGAAAATTTTTAAAAAAATCAATAAAAAATCATTGAAGCTTGTCAAGGAAAGTCTAATTGTGATATCTGCTTCAGTGATTTGTTATAAAAAAATTTATGTTCTTTTGAAGGAAAAAATGCAAGAGAAATGTAAAATAAAAATGCAATTTTTTTTACATGTATTGGAAAGAAAATATGGAAATAACAAGACTATTTTTCAAAAACATTTCATAACACTAAAAACAAAATAAGCTTCATTATTTATCAATCAGTGTTTATCATGCCCTTCTACATATACTGTTTATTGTAATTTTACTTTATAATTTCATTTCTATTAATAGTAAGATTGATTCACGATGGGAATTCAAATATGGGGCCACGAGTGGTATCAGTATTTATTGATCCAACCTGTGAACAGTATCACACAATGAGGCAACCATATCTGCTCCAAATCACACCGACCAATATAGAAAACACCCAAACATATTAACACTGTCAAATGTAACACCTTATAGTAAGCCAATATACGTAGTACAATATGCCAAAACATACAACACTGCAATTTTAATTCATTCACAACACTTTATATTATATATCCTAAATACATTATTAGCAACTATCAAAAACGTAATCATGAATGCATAATAAAGAATAATTATCACAACATTGGCCTCCTGCATATCCCATCAATGTCCAGGCCCCTTCAGTCACGTCCGGATCACCATAGCAATGGACAAACCATACTGTCCACATCCAGACACTTGCACATATGGTGGAGGAAAACTTGCTGATGGAGCAGCCACAAATTCACCCAACCAGGAGGTACCAAACCTAATCCCAGAACACCATGTACCTGAGTGATCAGCTGGCTTGGAATTGCTGCCGAGCAGCTACTAACAAAGCGCTATCGCC
The DNA here is from genome assembly GCF_017591435.1 of Portunus trituberculatus. NCBI lineage: Eukaryota > Metazoa > Arthropoda > Malacostraca > Decapoda > Portunidae > Portunus > Portunus trituberculatus. Next base: position 13,136,110 of record NC_059263.1, on the reverse strand, counting down.
AAGCGCGCACCCCACCAGATGGCGAACATGATATAATATGATAAACTCAATATTGAAATTTCTTATAACCATTTTGCGAATATTCGCAAAACAAAGATTGAAACATGAAATATGTGAAAACTGTTGTGTGACTCACCGGTGGTCACATTACAAAAGTGGATGGTAACTGATGACCCACCGATGGGTCGTATCACAGGGAATGTGGTGAGAGTCTCACAGACAAACCACTCTCAGTGATGGACAGTTCACAGTAATGGATAAAACTTCATCACCAAAGTGTCCAGTATTGTGAGGAGTCACTGTATCAACATTTACCATTCACTTTTGCTGTTTTTTTTTATTTTATTTATTAATGAATGAATGAATTAATTTATTTATATATTTATTTATTTATTTATTTATTTATATATTTATTTATTTATTTATTTATTTATTTATCATTTATTTATTTATTTATCCATTTATGTTTTGGCTACATTGAGCCTGTTCCTAAAAAGGGTGATATCCTTAACATGATAATTCTTAACATTAAAGAGCATGGAGAGTCAATAGTTGATGCAACATAGAGGGAAGGTGGCATCTATAGTTGATGTTCCCTTGCTGGATGAATTTGAAATTTTCATGATGTTATGTGTACCCACAGTGCTTCTGGTGGGAACTGCACCGAGCTGGGATCCAAGAAACTTAATAACGAATTGAGCACCTTCTTACCATGGTATCCATGAACACATAGGGAGACATTGTTGCCATGGTAATGAGGTTGCTATAAAAAAAAAAAAAGTGTTCACTTTAGTCTGAGCTGTGAAGCCAAGCCTCATTTGAAAGGAGGCTGCTGATTGGCTGGCCCCCTCTCTCACTCACCTTGTGTTGAAAGGCTGCGTCATGAATGCTTTGTGGTACATGCTTTTGTTTTATTCGTTATATCTCATTTTATACACATAACAGACAGTTTCTGTTGGTACCGTTACACTCAACAGTAAATGCAGAAGCTTTGATACTCAGGGAAAAACAATTAATAAACAACTATAAAGAAGTTTTAGCGAGTTGAAGTGGAAAACTTTTCGTGACATCTTTATAACATGGTTTACTTATCATCATATCCTTTGGATATATTTAAAGGAATGCTGTTATAAATTATTGCATTTCATAAAAGAATGTCTCCTGAACGGTATGCAATTTCCAAATTATAGTTAAAAGATAATGTAAGCGAAATAGAGAATTATTTATGGGAAAGTATGACTTACAAGGAAGGGCGCGGCAGAGTGCCGCCAGTGAAGACACACTGCTGGTTCATCTTGATCCAGTTATAACTGGATTACGCTCCCACCGTGACCACTCCTCCGTGCCCTTCCTCACGAGTCATACTTTCCCATAAATAATACTCTATTTTGCTTACATTATCTTCTAACTATAATTTGATAGTTGCATTACCTTCAGGAGACATTCCTTGATGAAAAACAATAGTTTAAAGCAGCATTCCTTATAATATATACACAGAAAATGACAATAAATAAACTGTGTTATAAAGTTATCGCAATGCAGCCTTCACTTCAATTCGTCAAAACTTCTTTATTGTTGCATATTGCTATTTTTTCCTTGAGTATCGAAAGTTCTGCATTCACTGCTCAGGCTAAAGGTACCAACATAAATTATCTGTCATGTGCATGAGACAAGATATAAGGAATAAAACATAAACATGTACCATGAGAGCCGTCAGTACACAGCCTCTCAACACAGTGAGCGGGGAGCGTGCCAGCCAATCAGCTCTCGCCCTACCTCCATCCTCACCTCCTGGATACAGTATCGTGTCGTGCTGCCCACCGTCAGTTGCCCGTCACCGCGAGTGACACCGTCTCATAAATAATTATGTAATTCGCTTACATTATCTTTTAACTATAATTTGGAAGTTGCATACCGTTCAGGAGACATTCTTTTATGAAATGCAATAATTTATAACAGCATTCCTTTAAATACATCCAAAGGATATGATGATAAGTAAACTGTGTTATAAAGATGTCGTGAAAAGTTTTCCACTTCAACTCGCTAAAACTTCTTTATAGTTGCTTATTAATTGTTTTTCCCCGAGTATCAAAGCTTCTGCATTTACTGTTGAGTGTAACGGTACCAACAGAAACTGTCTGTTATGTGTATAAGGTGAGATATAACGAATAAAACATAAGCATGTACCACAAAGCATTCATGACGCAGCCTTTCAACACAAGGTGAGTGAGAGAGGGGGCCAGCCAATCAGCGGGCTCCTTTCAAATGAGGCTCGGCTTCACGGCTCAGACTTAGGTGAACAGACTATAGCAGGTTGCCAGTAAAACCAGCTCTTGAGGAGATATTACTGTCTCATATATAGATTTATGTTTACAAAACAACATTTCTGTTAGCTTTTTACAAGCCTTACCACTCCACACTTGGATGCCATTGTATAGGACACAAGGTGAAAATACAGAGAAACTATCCACCCACAGTACAAGTTAGCTTTAGACTGAGGAATGAGGACTGTAAGAAGGAATAGCTGAGTGGAAAAGACAAAAATGAAAACACAGGGCAGTAAACTAAATTTAGCTTCAGAAATGTGTTAAAAAATTAAGCATGTAGGCTATAATTCTTTGACAACAGCAGAAAAAGCAAAATAAATACAATATAAATAATATAAAGTGCAAAAATAATCTAAAAAATAAATCAGTGTAATAAAACAAATGAACCTTCATAACTCGGATCCCAATAACTTAGATTTCATGATGAGTTGGACACTGATTGACCGAGGGACTAAAGTCCGAGATGAACTGCCCATTAGAGTTTTTTTTCTTTTTTCTAAATTTTTTTTTTATCAAAAACTGTTCACATTCTTGTATCTCATTTTCTATTGACATCATAAAAATGTAAATCCATCAGCAGTGTCATGGCAATCTGCTGTTTCAAGACTTAACTGGACACTGAGTTATTATTAGTGTGTTGAAGTGAGATAATGGTACTGTGAAATAAAAGTGATTCTAATTCTCATCAGTTTATGCCTGTAAGGACATTATTTCTGAAAAAAAGTAGAGGGCTAAAAGCACTTCCCATCTTGATGCCTGGCCAAGTACTGTTTACGGCATGACTCAGGCTATGATGCATCCCCACAACACATTTGAAAATGGCTTCTTGTTGGAAGGGTATATAATTTATCAAAAATAAAGTATACCATCTCATAATTTAGGATCTGAAGGTTTTGGATACATTAGTATTCCAAAAATTTTTAATTACCCCAAAATTAAATAAATAAATCCTGCAACATCCAACTAAGGTCTGAGTTGAACAGCCTGACATTTTTTTTTTTTTTTTTTTTTTTCCTCCCTGTTTTGTGGGGAGGGAATTTTGTATAAGTCAGACATTCGCACTTATCGAAGCAACCTTTCCCCCTATTAGTCTAAGTTAGCGAGGGTCAACAGTATGTCGGAGGCACTGGTGATCACATGACAAGACAACAGTCCAATAACAAAAGCCATCACAGACTGAGAGAAGAGTTACATCTCTAAGGACCAATGAAAACCAAAAAGGAGGCTACAGCCAACCAGAGGACAGGACACAAGACTTGTAGGCAAAATGACGTCCCTTTTGCTGCAAATGGCGAGAAAGACAGCCTACAAAACACGAAAAATTACAAAAGAAAATACTAAACATGAATATATGCAACCTTTGTCATGGACTCTGACCATATGCTCCATAACAGGACCACTGGACAGACTCTCAGGCATCCGGAGAAGACTCAATGCGTAGGAAGTGGTGTGGCCCCAACGTGCAAAAGGCACCATATAACAGTTGATTCTGTTGTTGAGCACCTGTAGATAGCAGGCACAGCATAAACAGGGAGCTGTAGAGGATGCTGTGCAAGGCAGGCCAGCAGCAGTAGGGGTAGTTCAGGTAGCATAGGGGCTTCAGAATGGTCTCTGCTGAGGCACAAGCAAGACCATTAGCCACCAATATGTACTGGGGTGCCCACTGTTACCAGCAATATATAGTGATGGGGTCACTCCAGTGGTGTTATCTGTATCTGTGTAGCATGGCTGGCAACACTATAGTAGTCCAGTATGGTCCAGGGACAAAGTAAACACTTTTAGAGTACAGCAGTGTATTGATACAGAACACAGAGGGTTGAGATGAATAGAGGAGAGAGTTACGACAGCCTGCCAAACACTTAGGGGATGCCACGTGTTACGTTCACCGGTTAAATGGGTAAGATTGGCATCGGAGAGCCGGTGAACAATAACAATAAAAAAAAACCACTGCAGGTTCAACTGGTGAGGAAATGCAAAGGGGGGCACTTGAGAAGCTATTTAATAACCCAATAACAATGAAACCGACATACACATATAGATATAACATGAAACACATGAAACTGACATACACAAATATATATAACAGAAATAAATACAATAATAAAGAACCCAACTTAATACCTAACAATAATACTAATCCTATATGGAGGCAATGTGGAAAAAACGGGACGAGGGGAAGTGATACTTATGAGGTGTCGCAGTGGTGAAGTGCTGGGTGATGGTGGATCCCACGGTAATCCAAGAGGCGTTGTGTTCACTGGTTGAAGCCTTGACTTCGACTTGTGGGTATGTAATGTAATGTAGCATATGTATTCCCTGTACCTCTGATTATCATACGCCTGGCAACCCTACGTAAGCCTCAGTCTTGCTGGCTTCTCCAAGGCAGGCACGCGTATGTGGGTCCTTCCAAAGCTTTCTCTGTGTTCCTCTGCTTGAATACACATACTCCAGTTAGTACGTGTTTCTATGAAGAACCTTCACCTTCGTGGCTGTACTGTCCCGACAGCTACCCAACACTACATGGCGCAGTGAGTAGGATCACGAGTCTTCCCGACGCCATCGCCGCCACGCCAGCAGGGACTCCACTGCCTCTTCACGCCCTTCCCTGGGTTTTACGGAACTTCAGTGACTCTTGTGACAGTGCGTGCAGTGCCTAGTGTTGTGTGTGCAGTGCTGTGACAGTGTGTGCGGTGTCGTGCTTTTGCGTGCAGTGTTTTGCGTTCTAGTCTCCCCTTGCCGTTCACAAGGGACGCTACACCCTTGGCGGGAGACAGACCTCGCAGCATCACATCCCCCTCGTCTAGCGCGCAGCGGGTAACTGAGGTAACTGCCTTCCTTGGGGGGGAGCGACACGCAAAACCAACGACCTAGTTGCCAGATACTGCCACACACACGCACACATGTGCACTCTCTTGCATTAACTTTATATAAAACCCAGCTGTTCACGGGTTTCTCTATTGATCGTGGGGACGCTTCCTGTCTGTTCACGGGTTCTCCTCGTTCATCATGTCGCTCCCGCGTCCTTCGCCCGAGTGCAGCAACACGGAACACCAGCAGGAAACTCTACAGTTTTCAGAAGACGAAGCCAGCCCCCGGGGGAGTCCGGGTGGCTCATCCTTGGGCCCGCCGCTACTCACCCCCCACCTGCCCCACTCCTCGCCTCAACCCCACCAGTCTCCTCCCGCGCGTCAAGACGGTACCATTCTTAACCTCATCAAATACTTGGAGGAATCACGTCTGTCAGCTGATTTGCGTAGAAGACAGGAGGATGAAGACAGGCGGCGAGCAGAGGAGTCAAGAAGGGAAGCAGAGGCAATGAGACGCAGGGATGACAATGAGCGTTTCATGACACTGCTACAACTGTTGTCAGTTCAGGCATTGCCAGCCCAACACCAGCCATCTCCAGCCCGCTTACCTGTTCCCTTACCGACACTCAGCCCTTTTGCCCCAGCCTATCAGCCTGCAGTCACTGGTCTCGTGGGGACTACACCTGTTACAGCGAGTGCTACTCCCGTCACTGCCTTGCCTGCCGTCACAGCTGTTCCAACAGTTGCCACCCTCCCACCTCCCGCTGTGACTACCGTTACAGCCGCTGCACCACCCGTCACTGTGACTGCGACTCCTACGTCCACAGCAGGCCCCCCCACGGGCAAACCTGTGGCTCAGAGTCCACCCATCCTGCAAGCCGACGCCACCTACCAGATGTTCAGGCAATGGCATCGCCGGTGGCATGATTTCTCAGTCATGATTGATTTGCAGCGCCTTCCCAGAGAAAAGCAGTTGATCCAGCTACGGATGTCTGTTTCCCTGGAGGTTCAGAGGACTCTTGAACACACTCTCGGGATCGCTCCTGACACACTGTTAGCCGTGGATGACGTCCTCGATGTGTTGCAATCCCACTTCAAGAGTCAATGTAACGAGGCTCTCCGCCGCCGTAAACTCCTGTGCTGCAAACAGGCAGTGGGTGAGTCTTTTTCTGATTTCTATGTCCGCCTGAAAAACCTTGCTGAAGAGGTCAACCTTTGCTCCGGTGATCCAGTGACTTGTGCTGAGACCCAGCTGAAGATGGTTTTGCTCATGGGCATCAGAGAAGAGGAGCTCGTTCAACGCCTCATCTCTATGGACCCCGGTGCCCCTCTCCAGGACCTGGTCACCTGCTGCCGCTCGTATGAGGCCGCCTGGAACACAGCATCCGCCATCCAGTCGTCTCCAAGTCAGCTGTTCTCCGTCTCTGCCTACAGACGGGGAATGCGACGTGACAAGGCCACCTCCTCACTTCAGCAACCGCCTTCGGACCAGCGAGGGAAGCCTGCAGCCGTTGATGTGTCTCAACCCTGCCAGTGTTGCTCCCGCTGGCACTCATGTGGTCAATGCCCTGCTGTCGACAGCACCTGTGGCAACTGCGACCGCAAGGGCCATTGGGCAAAGACTGCCAAGTGCCCTGCCAAAGACACCCAATGTCGTGCCTGTAAAAAGACGGGGCATTACGACAAGTGCTGCAGGATAACAAATGCGACTCACAGCCAGAACAGCTCTCACGCTACGTCACAGAAGAAGAGCTCCTGCCGCAGTGTGACTCGCAGCCCAGCGTCTGAGGCCATGACTCCTAAACCTGTGTGTATTCACCTGACGCATGGAGGATCCCCTTCCCACCTCCAAATGCTGCCAGATACAGGCGCGGATGTCACAGTCATTGGCCAGCGACACCTCAGCATTCTTCAAATCCCCAGGGACAACCTACAGCCTCTACCTCCCGTGCACACGCTGACGGCGGACGGTTCAGAGATGGCACCTGCCCTGGGATGTTTTCAAGCTACCTTACGGCTCGGGCAAAGGTCTTGCATCGCCCAGATCCAAGTCCACGATGGCGTCCAGACCCCACTCCTCTCCTATGGCCACTGCCAGAAACTGTCCATCATCTCCCCGGAGTTCCCGAAGCCGATTCTCAAGGTCAAGCATGTTAACCGGTGCAGCGAGCGGCCCCTCCCTGACATCACGTCTCCTGCTGCACAGGAGTACTTCCTTCGTGAATTTTCAGACGTACTTCTCTCCAAGGAGGATCTGAGGAAGGCTCCCCTGAAGCCCATGGTCGCACAGCCCATGCAGATCCACCTGAAGGAGGGCGCTACACCGTTCCCCATTCACACACCACGACAAATCCCCTTCGCATTCCAGCAGCAAGTCAAGGATGAGCTGGACTCCATGGTGCGTCAAGGGATAATTGAGCCTGCCGGCGATGAGCCGTCTGCCTGGTGTCACCCCTTGGTCGTCGTGGCTAAGGACAAGGGAGTTCGCATCACGGTGGACCTCACAAAGCTCAATAGCCAGGTTTCTCGCCCAGCTCACCCAGCACCAACACCTTACGCCGCTGTCCGCAGTCACTCCGTCATCCCGCTTCTTCACGACAGCAGATGCTCTGTGTGGGTACTGGCAGTTGGTACTTGACGAGAAGGACCGCCACCTCACAACTTTCATCACCCCGTTCGGGCGGTTTAGGCATTGCCGAGGCCCCATGGGCTTCGCAGCTACTGGTGACGCCTACTGCCACTGCGGCGACTTGGCACTCCAAGGGTTGGAGAATTGTGTCAAGGTGGTGGACGACATTCTTCTCTTTGATGATGACTTCCCCACACACTTGCAGAGGATTCATCAGATGCTCAGCAGATGCAGAGAGCACGGGATCACCCTCAACAAGGACAAGTTTTCAGTTGCCGAGCCTCAGGTCCGATTCTGTGGCTACAACCTGTCCCCCTCTGGCATCTCTACAGGCGAAGACCGCGTCAGTGCAATCTGGGACTTTCCTACGCCCGCGAACTTGACTGACCTCCGCTCCTTTATGGGCTTAGTGAACCAGCTGTCAGAGTTCACCCCGGACATAGGAGCCGCAGCCCAGCTTCTCCGCCCTCTCTTGAGCCCTAAACGGACGTTCACTTGGACAGCGGACCATGATGAAGCCTTCAACCATGTCAAGACAGTGCTTATCCAGCCGCCTGTTCTGGCCCACTTTGATCCAGCGCTACCAGTCGTCCTCCAGACGGATGCCTCCCGCCTTCATGGGATTGGGTACGCTCTCCTACAAGATCACGGCCAAGGATGCACACGACTAGTTCAATGTGGCTCACGCTTCCTCACTGACGCTGAGACGCGCTACGCCACCATTGAGCTCGAGCTGCTTGCCGTTGTATGGGCCATGTCCAAGTGTCGGCTCCACCTCATAGGCCTACAGCACTTCACGCTGATGACGGACCATCGGCCACTGGTCCCGATCCTGAATGCCTACTCTTTGGACGCGATCGAGAATCCCCGTCTCCAGCGTCTGAAGGAGAAAATCTCGCCCTACCTCTTCACAGCCGTATGGCGCGCCGGGAAGTTGCTATGCATCCCAGATGCTCTGTCGAGAGCCCCAGTTAGCCACCCCACTCCTGAGGACGAGATGGCGTGCACTACTGCCACTGCCCACCTGCGGTGTGTCGTAGCTGCCAACGCTGAAGGCTCCGACTAAAACACACCACACCATGACGCCGATTGGACGCTCCAGGAGTTCAGAGTAGCAGCGAGGGCAGACCCGTCACATGCCCACCTCACCGCCTGCGTGACATCTGGCTTCCCGTCCAACCGGTTCGAGCTCCACAGTTCTCTACTTCCCTACTGGAAGCTCCGCGATCACCTCTACGCAGATGGGGAGCTTGTCCTCTATGGCCAGAGGATCGTTGTTCCTGTAGCTCTCCGCCGCCGCACCCTTGCTCGTCTCCACGACAGCCACTGCGGTGTGGAAGCCACCCGCCGTCGGGCGAGGCAGACTGTTTTCTGGCCTGGCATTGACTCTGACATCGCCAATACTGTTCGTGCCTGTGAACCATGTCAAGTCCTCCAGTCGAGCCAACAACAGGAACCCCTGATGTGCGACGACAACCCATCCAGGCCCTTTGAGTCCGTCTCCGCAGACTTCTTCACAGTCGCTGGCAAGTCCTTTCTTGTCATCGCGGACAGACTCAGGATGGCCTGTGGTCGTCCCTTGTGGTGCGGACACCACAGCCACACGCACCATCCGGATGTTCTGCCGCTATTTCCGGGAAGTGGGTGTCCCCCTTCGTCTCCGCACTGATGGCGGGCCCCAGTTTGCCAGTGCAGACTTCCAGAACTTCATGGAGCGTTGGGGTGTTCACCACATAGTGACTTAGCCGCACTATCCCCAGTCTAATGGCCATGCTGAGGCGGCTGTCAAGTCGGTGAAGCATCTTGAAGACAGCCCCCTCCGGCAACATTGATACGGAGGAGTTTGCCAGAGGTCTCCTGGAGCTGCGTAACTCTCCCAACTATACAGGACGGTCCCCTTCGCAACACCTCTATGGCCACCCTCTTCGTTCCTGCATCCCTGCCCACCCAGAGTCCTTCTCCGCAGACTGGCAGACCAAGACGGAGGAATGTGACCGCCGCGCTGCCGCCCGAGCTGCACAGGTGCAGGCTCACTATGACCAGCACGCCAGGCCCCTCCCTAAGCTGTGCATTGGAGCCACAGTCCGCATCCAGGACCCTGTGTCTCTCCGCTGGGATAAGGTCGGTGTGGTCATGGGCTGCAGCAGGAACAGGGATTATGATGTTCGTCTCCCCAGCGGACTTGTCTGGCGACGCAACCGCCGTCTCCTCCCCACCATATCCTTGTGGTCCCTTGGTCAGACGAGAAAAGTCCGTCTGCTTTATTTGCTCCCCCAGTTGCCCCACGTCGTTCCCAGCGGCTCATGGAAAAGAGTTCCGCTCGAGACAGTGCTACGAGCGTGAAAGGGGGAGGGAGGTGTGGGTATGTAATGTAATGTAGCATATGTATTCCGTGTACCTCTGATTATCGTACGCCTGGCAACCCTACGTAAGCCTCAGTCTTGCTGGCGTCTCCAAGGCAGGCACGCGTACGTGGGTCCTTCCAAGGCTTTCTCTGTGTTCCTCTGCTTGAATACACATACTCCAGTTAGTACGTGTTTCTATGAAGAACCTTCACCTTCGTGGCTGTACTGTCACCACACGACTGACTTCCAGAAATCAGGGAGCTTGCTTAAACACTTCCGCTTGAGTCGAATGGGGCTGCGTGAATCCAACTTCAGGACAGTAGCAGGGCTTCATGAGACGGTGACGTGGAAGGGGAGGTGGAGAGGTGGCGAACGAGGTAGCAAGCGGAGGAGGTGATGGTAGTGGAGTATGTTAGCAGGCCATAACATTTCCTCCCCCCTAAGACCTTCGTAATGGGCTCATGGTGGAGGTGAGATGGGAGATCTTGATAAGGCGTCGGCGATGATGATGTCCACCCCCTTGATATGGTGGACTTCCAAGTTGAAGGGTTGAGTTAACAAGGCCCACCTAAGAATGCGTTGGTTTCGGTTCTTCATGGCATGAAGGAAGGCCAGAGGGTTGTGATCGGTGAAGACCTTCGTAGTTTGAGGGCCAGGATGAAGGTAGCACTCAAAACGTTGGAGTGCCAGGACGAGTGCCAGAGCCTCCTTCTCGATGGTGGAGTAGTTGAGTTGGTGTTTTTTCAGCTTGGCGGAGTGATAGGCGATGGGATGGAGGATGCTGTTTGTGGGGTCCGCTTGTAGGAGGACAGCACCCACTCCAACTCCACTCACGTCCACTTGTGGATGGAAGGGGTGGGAGTGATCTGGCATCTAGACCACTGGCTCCGAGGAGAGGAATGCCTTGAGATGTTGGAAGGCTTGGTCACAGGTCAGGGTCCAGTGGAAGGGGACGGAAGTGCTGATAAGGTCCGTCAGGGGGGCGGCCAGGGTGGAGAAGTTCCTACAGAACTGTCTGTAGAAACCGGCCATCCCCAAGAACCTCATGAGAGCTTTCCTGGTGGTAGGGACAGGGAAGTAAAGGATGGCCTCTACGTTGGCTCTCTTGGGGCGAACCTTGCTGTTCCCCACCACATGTCCCAGGTAGACCACCGTAGAATTCCCGAAGGTGGACTTGGCCAGGTTGATTGTAAGACCAGCTTCCTGCAACCAACCCATCAGCCTCCGGAGACGAGTCAGATGTGTCACCCAGTCGTCCGAAGTCACCACCAGGTCGTCCAGATATGCAGCTGTTCCCTCCAAGTCTTGGGTGATGTAATTTATAGCCCTCTGGAAGGTGGCGGGAGCATTAGACAAGCCGAAGGGCATCACTGTGTATTGGTATAGCCCGAAGGGGTTGATGAAGGCAGATATTATTCGGTCCTCGTCCGAGAGGGGAATCTGGTAGTAACCTTTAAGTAAATCTATAGTGGTTACAAATTTGGTTACTCCTATGCTATCTATAAGGTCCTCTATCAAGGGCAATGGGTAGGAGTCTGGCACCGTCACTTTATTTAATTTCCTGTAGTCGGTGCAAAATCGACTACTACCATCTGGCTTAGATGTTAACAGGCAGGGAGAAGCTCAGGGAGATATACTAGGTTCTGCAAGGTGATGACAGAGCAGATAGTCTACCTCTTTTTTCATCAAGTCTCTTTTAATGGGTGAAATGCGATAGGTTGGTTGTCTTATAGGCTTGATGTCATTAGATATTAAAGTTATATCATGTTGGATAGTAGTACAAAGTCCTGGAAGGTCACCTGTGATTTCTGAAAAGTCTAACAATAACTTTTTAAGATCAGACTGTTGTGAAGGTGTTAACCCCTTCGCGCCGGATGTTAAAAAAGCCCGCCTGTATGATATACGGGTGATAGTGCCTAGGCTGGAAACTCGTGCAAGCTTGTCATACTTGTCGTCTTTGTGTATTATGCTGCTATTTTTTAGTCACTATATCGCCTTCAAAGAGGGAAGTGGACGCTTCTCTCTTTGGAGAAAAAGAGAGAGAGAGAGAGAGAGAGAGAGAGAGAGAGTGACATTTCCTAATATTTTAGACACAAGCGGGACGCATGTAGCTTATCTTTCGAGAGGAAGAGTGGGAGGGAGGGAAGGGAGAGGGAAATGAAGGGAGGAGAGAGAGAGAGAGAGAGAGAGAGAAAGAGAGAGATTAGAAAATTTGTTGTTTTTGTATTTGTGTGTGTGTGTGTGTGTGTGTGTGTGTGTGTGTGTGTTTTTCACGAATGTTACAAGGCGGACGCATGTAACTTATCTTTCAAGAGGGAGATGGGAGAATGGAGAGAGAGAGAGAGAGAGAGAGAGAGAGAGAGAGAGAGAGAGAGAGAGAGAGAGAGAGAGAGAGAGATATGGGAACAGTCTATGCCATTGGGTAATTTTAGACACAGGGCGGGACGCATGTAGCTTATCTTTAGTGATTGGTGGAGACAAGTATGGTGGGAGGAGCACTAGGATTTTAAGAACAGCATACGGCGTGTGTAGTTGGTATCCAACACACTATACGGGACAACTGAACTGAAGAAAGCTCAGAAAAGGAATATGACGCCTACGTAGGCGTCACCATATTTGCCACTGGGGCTTCATGACGCCTACATAGGCGTCACCGTATTGAAGGGGTTAAGGAAAGAAAAACCTCATCAAGGTTGGACATGATTTGGCTGTTTGAGGGGCGTCCTTTAGGTGACGAGAAGAGGAATTCGATGTCGGACTCTTTCTCGGGGGGCACAGGACCAGACTCGTTCCCTACCAGACATACAGGTACAGTGCGAGACAAGTCGTCCTCAGGTTCTCTGGAGTGGTAAGATTTCATTAGATTAATATGAACTAGTTGGGAATCCTTACGATGGTCAGGAGTGTGGACTACATAGTTTAACCCGCTAAGACCGATGGCCGCAAAATTCGCACCCTCCCATTACCGCAATTATCATAAAAAAATCAACTCTTATAAATTACTCTGGAAAACAATCTGCTGTTAGTAGACATGGCAATGCATCATCCTACAAGTTTTCATTGCTCTACTCACTATGGTTGTCTCAGAATAATAACCGATAATTGGAGAAGATTGTGGTAGCGGCAACTCGGGGGAGGTGCTTTTATGTGTATTCTTACATAATGTAAAGCACTGCTCATGTTTTTATGTGTTTTCACATGTTTTTCGTGTTTTCACTCATATTGGCTGATTATAGTTACGTATGTTTTATCAAGCGTGGGTGATGTTGTCACAATAGCGGGTCGGGATCTACCTCCAACCTGTGCACTTTCCGTCTTGTCCCGCCTTGTCTATCACTTTTATCACTAAACTTTAGCTTCCTCTTAGCACCAGTAGCCATAGTTGTAAATAATAGTTCCTTAAATAAGTAAATACGTAAATACGTAAATAATTATCACCGCGACACGACGCTCACGCACCTCACAGAAATTTGGGAGACTAGCTGGCTAGAGCCTAAAATTAGCAAGGTGGTCAAGCCCACCATCTATCTCTCTCTTACTTTCCTTCACCCTTCTCTTCCCACCCACTTTCTCTTCAGCTAGCTACCTCCTCTCTCACCCCTTAAAAAAAAAAAAAAAAAAAAGCTGGCTAGAGTGGTGTGCTTCCTGGGAGCTGACAGTACTACCATAGGCCTACGTCATGACCAAATATAGCAGCGCTACCAATGCTAGCGGTTTTATTAGCTCAAAGTAGCTGCCCCATTTAAGGACTCTCGGAAGTGTGCAATGCAGCCCTATTTAAGGCCTGTCGGACTTTACGGGTTAATGCTCAGGAACAGGATCTCACTTTGGCTAAGATCAGACATGTTGCCAGTGAGACAAAGGATATGTCTAAATTGCCTTGTTTTTATTATCAGGAAGGAGTCCTGATGCATGCCTACAGACCTCCTGAACTGAAACAACTAGACACCTGGTCAGAAACACATCAAGTTGTCATCCCCTTGTCTGTGAGACCAGCCATTATAGAACTAGCTCATGATGGATTGTCTGGTCATCTAGGCATCCAAAAAACCTACAAGAAGGCTCTTCAACATTTTTTTTGGCCAGGAATGAAAAAGGACGTGTCACACTATGTAAAAACATGTCACATATGTCAAATTATAGGTAAGCCTAACGAACGCCTTGTGCCAGCTCCTCTGACACCTATTCCAGTTCAGACGGAGCCCTTCGAAAAGATCATTCTAGACTGCGTAGGGCCCTTACCCAAAACCAAACAAGGGAATCAGTATTTGTTAACCCTCATGGATCCCACTACCAGGTACCCTGAAGCATTCCCTCTTAAGAACATCACATCAAAGACCATTGTAAAACATCTAATACATTTTTTCACCTCGGTAGGAATTCCAAAACAAATTCAGTCTGACAAGGGTAGCAATTTCACTAGCAATTTTTTCCAACAGATAGTGAATGAGCTAAACATCGACCATGTAACCTCCTCGGCTTACCACCCCCAATCCCAAGGCCGTCTGGAGTGGTTTCATCAAACATTAAAATCCATGATGAAGTATTGCTTGGAGCATCAAGGAGACTGGGATGAAAATATCTCTTTCCTTCTCTTCGCTTTAAGAGAATCTCCTCAAGATTCTTTAGGTTACTCCCCTTTTGAATTACTCTATGGTAGACAGATCAGGGGCCTCTCAAAATATTAAAGGATCAATCGTTTACTCAAAATACTCCTTCAAGCCCCAGTGTGTCTGACTACATCAGTAACCTTAGGAATAAAATCAGTGAAGTAAGATCTTTTGCTAAATCAAACTTCCTCAAATCTCAAAATAAAATGCAACAGAATTCTCTTCCTAAATCTGTCATGAGAAGTTTCAAACCAGGAGACAAGGTTTTACTTTTTCTCCCAACTCCAGGCAATGATCTTCACAGTAAGTTCATGAGACCTTATGTTGTGGCTCAAAAACTAAGTCCATTAATCAAATTCTCCTTTGAAATGATGTTATTATACAAGTTGTCAGTAGAGGCAATCATTGGTGGAGGAGGTGGTGAAAGGGCAGGGGACTTGGATTGAGACCTGGTGACTGCACACACTGGGAAGAAGTGAGGGGATGTTTCGTCCAGGGTTTTAGTGGCACTTTCTGTTAAGGGAGAATCAAGAACAATTAAGTTTGGAACAGCCAAGTTACCCGCAAGATCATTACCCAGTACAAGATGTACCCCCGGTACTGGCAGTTCACCAGGTTTAATGGCTACCACAACCTCTCCTGAAATGAACGGGCACTGTAAGCTAATTTTAGCTAAGGGATAGGATAGCTGTGATTCGAGACCTGTAAGGATCACCTTCTCCCCAGTGAAAGCCTGTTTGATGTTAGGGATGACATCTTCCCTTAAGATGGATTGGGCAGCACCTGTATCACGCAGAACCTTGATTTGCCTTGTCTTTACCATCAGTCAGGGACACTTTACCTTGATACATGTACGAGTCATAAAGTTCTAGAGGAGAGTTGACAGGGTTAGCTAGGGCCACTGGTTTCTTGTTCTCAAATGTGTTAGGTTTAGGGGCCACAAAAGAAAGTTGACGTTGAGAGGCCTTGCAATTTGGGTGTCTACATTTCTGGATTGCGTGACCTGGCTTCTTACAGTATGTACACCAGGGGGAATTATATGCATTTGGCGAGAATCCGGTCGGCTTACCACCCATGCCCCCAAAACCTTCCCCAAATAAGGACCTAACATTAGATAGTGAACCACAACCTCTACTACCCAGGGATCCCATCAACAAAGCAAACGCATCAGCCACTTTAGCGGCAGACATAAGATCACTCTCTCCCCGTTCTTCCACATGCCTCAGAATATTAAAGGGTAACTTGTTCTTCCATTCTTCCAGGACCATTAGATTGAGCAACTCCGAAAAGGTGGTAATGTTAAGGGCGGCTAACCATTTCTTAAATTGTCTTAGTTTCTCACTAGCAAATTCAACATAGGTGTGAGACTCTGGTTTCACATACTTTCGAAACTGTTGTCTGTATCCATCAGAAGTGATAGAGTAGGCGTCTAGAATGTTACCTTTGATCTCTTCATATTCTACCTCATCACTAAGGCCGTTGTATACCCTATAAGCTTTTCCTACTAGCTTAGGGACAAGGAGAGACACCCACTGATCCTTGGGCCATTTATTCCTATTAGCAATGCTCTCAAAAGCGCAAAATGACCCGTCAACATCAGATTCATCAAAAGGGGGAACTAGCGGAGCAGCTATAGCAGGATTAAAGCTTGCTAACTTTTTCTTTATATCTATTTCTTCCCCTCTAAACTTAGCGTCATTTTGTAGGGCTAACTCCTGAATTTCTAACTCTTTCTCCTGCCTTCTAAGTTGTAACTGAAATTCTCTCTCTTCTTTTTTTTCCCGTAGTTCTCTCTCTTTATCTTTATCTTCTTTTTCTGCCTGTAGTTGCATTTGTTTTTCATGCATCTGGTATTTTAGTTTAAGCTTCTCAATTTCCCATTGACTTATCCTACTCTTATCCTGTTCTTCTTGGGGACTGTGTATTATAGTCTTCGTAGAGGACTATAATACACTTCTTGCACTAGATGTTCAACAACTACATTCTTAATGACCTCTTTAGTCATCTGAGACGTGATGGGAACATCAAAATGTTTAGCGATGGTCTTCCATTGGACCTTCTTTATATTAGCCTCTTTAAGTTGTTCCAGAGAAGGGTTGGCACAAAAATCTTCAACGTTAAACTGAACGAAAGCCATATTAAATAGATGTTAAACAACACAAAAAAAAAAAAATGATAAGCGAATTACTTAAGTGAGGAACTTGGCAGAGTGATAATAAAGGCAACCTTGGAAATTACCTAGATTATACTTAAGTAAACACTTATGAGTACAATCACTAATGAGGGGTAAACTAGAGAGTACGGCATTAAGAGGGATCCGGATTACTCTAGTTACGAGACTTGAGAGTGAGGAGCGAATTGTACTGAGACTTGTTATTGATAAGGAGGTGGATTAGTCTGAGAGACTAGTTAAAATGGCCGATTCTAACTAGCGAGAAAAATGATCCGCGAAGTGAGGGGATTGAGGGTTCGCATGAACACTTGGATAACACTTATTACACACCTGCCTGTGTGCAAAAAATAGAGATAAGTGCTATCGGTGAACACGCCTTTCTACCTGGTTTCCTGCTCTACCACTGCTATGCGATACCAATGAAAGTCACGAAGCACTTTTAACCCAAAAGGAGCTACTTGATCGCACAAAGGTAAATTTAAACCACACGCAGAGTAAGTCACAGAAAAAAAACACATCAAAGTCACAACACCACAGAAACACAAGTAATCACAGAAAAAAAGTCACTGGTAAATGGAACACTGAACATGGGTTATAATAGTCCTGTCACGGTCGCCAATTGTTACGTTCACTGGTTAAACTGGTAAGATTGGCATCGAGCCGTGAACAATAACAATAAAAAAAAAAACACTGCAGGTTCAACTGGTGAGGAAATGCAAAGGGGGCACTTTAAAAAGCTATTTTAATAACCCATAATGAAACTGACACACAGATATAACATGAAACATGAAACACAGATATATAACATGAAACAGGAAAATGACATATACATATACATATAACACAGTAATAAATACAACAATAAAGAACCAAACTTAATACCTAACAATAATCCTAATCCTATATGGAGGCAATGTGGAAAACACGGGACGAGGGGAAGTGATACTTATGAGGTGTCACAGTGGTGAAGTGCTGGGTGATGGTTGATCCCACGGTAGACCCAAGAGGCGTTGTGTTCACTGGTTGAGGCCTGGACCTCGACTTGACTTCCAGAAAGCCAAGAGCTGGCTTAACCCCTTCAATACGGTGACGCCTATGTAGGCGTCATGAAGCCCCAGTAGCATATACGGTGACGCCTACGTAGGCATCATATTTCTTTTCTGAGCTTTCTTCAGTTCAGTTGTCCCGTATAATGTGTTGGATACCAAATACACACGCCGTATGCTGTCCTTAAAATCCTAGTGCTCCTTCCACCATCCTTGTCTCCACCAATCACTAAAGATAAGCTACATGCGTCCCCGCCTTGTGTCTAAAATTACCCAATGGCATAGACTGTTCCCATATCTCTCTCTCTCTCTCTCTCTCTCTCTCTCTCTCTCTCTCTCTCTCTCTCTCTCTCTCTCTTTCTCCTCCCCATCTTTTTTCCTCCCCATCTCCCTTTTTCTCCTCTTGAAAGATAAGTTACATGCGTCCGCCTTGTAACATTCTGGCACACACACACACACACACACACACACACACACACACACACACACAGTGCATAATGAGACACTGATCCTGAGAGAAGAATATGACTTTAGAAGCACAAGATCGCATAGTAAGAAACTAAGGAAGGGACGATGTTTGAGAGATGTTAAAAAATTTAGTTTCCCGCAAATATGTGTATAGACTTGGAACAGTTTGAGTGAGGAAGTGGTGTCAGCAAAGAGTGTGCATAGTTTTAAAGAAAAATTGGATAAATGTAGATATGGAGACAGGACCACACAAGCATAAAGCCCAGGCCCTGTAAAACTACAACTAGGTAAATACAACTAGGTAAATACACACAAATACAAAAACAACAAATTTTCTAATTCTCTCTCTCTCTCTCTCTCTCTCTCTCTCTCTCTCTCTCTCTCTCTCTCTCTCTCTCTCTCTCTCTCTCTCTTCTCTCTCTCTCTCTCCTCCCCTCTTCCTTTTTTCGAAGATAAGCTACATGTCCCGCTTGTGTCTAAAATTTTAGCAAATGTCACTCTCTCTCTCTCTCTCTCTCTCTCTCTCTCTCTCTCTCTCTCTCTCTCTCTCTCTCTCTCTCTCTCTCTCTCTCTCTCTCTCTCTCTCTCTCTCTCTCTCTTCTCTCTCTTCTCTCTTTCTCCGAGAAAAGCGTCCACTTTCCTCTTGAAGGCGATATAGTAACTAAAATTAGCAGCATAAGACACAAAGGCGACAAGTATGACAAGCTTGACGAGTTTCCCGCTCTTCTGCACTACCACCATATCATACAGGCGGGCTTTTTAACATCCGGCGAAGGGTTAACACTTCGGTTGAGTCGAATGGGGCGCGTGAATCAACTTGACAGTAGCGGGGCTTCATGAAACGGTGGCGTGGAGGTTCATGAGACGATGGCGTGGAAGGTTCACGAGGCGGTGGCGTGGAAGGGGAGGCGGAGAGGTGGCGAACGAGATAACAAGCGGAGGAGGTGATGGTAGTGGAGTATGTTACGGGCGGGCCGTAACATGCTCTACCACTGCTATGCGATACCAATGAAAGTCACGAAGCACTTTTAACCCAAAGGGAGCCACTTGATCGCACAAAGGTAAATTTAAACGACACGCAGAGTAAGTCACAGAAAAAAACCACATCAAAGTCACAACACCACAGAAACACATACGGAAAAATAATGTAATCACAGAAAAAAAGTCACTGGAAAAATGGAACACTGAACATGGGTTATAAGGGTCCTGTCACGGTCACCAATTTTTACGTTCACCGGTTAAATGGGTAAGATTGGCATCGGGGAGCCGGTGAACAATAACAATAAAATAAAAACACTGCAGGTTCAACTGGTGAGGAAATGCAAAGGGGGGCGCTTAAGAAGCTATTTAACCCTTTCCTTCCGGCAATCGTATATATACGATTGCATCAATGCGTCTATAGCGACGGCGATCTTACCCATAATCAAGAATTTTTCGCGCCTCAATTTTGAGCTCCAAGCACGATTTCTCGAGTCAGATGGTGAGTGGAAGTGTCTGGCATGTTATCACATGTAGTGTTGTCATTATAGCTCTGGAAATTTAGCGGTAACTAAGCTATTTTCCCTTGCTCCGGGCGACACTTCGCAACCCCGCAACCCAATCGACCCGCCGGGTGGAAAGCACCATGATAAGTGCGAAGAGACATCCTGATTAGAGCGAAGGATCACAGATCATAACTCACCATGGAGCAGGACAGAACATATGTATTTAGCAGTGCTTCTGAGTTTGAAGACGGTGACAGTGAATATTTAGAAGAAACTGAAGAAAGCGAAGACATTAGTGAGGACTCGGAAAGTGAAAAAAAATATTACCTATCATTCTTTCATGTTAATTTTTTCATTATCTTCAATTTTATAATAAAATGGTAGAAGGTAACTTGTCAGAGAGAGAGAGAGAGAGAGAGAGAGAGAGAGAGAGAGAGAGAGAGAGAGAGAGAGAGAGAGAGATCAACTAACAGGTTGGCGCTTGAAAGCGTGTGTAATTCACCTCGGTCGCCTGCTGGTCACCCAGTCTTCCCCATTATGTGTGTGTGTGTGTGTGTGTTTGTGTGTGTTTGTGTGTGTGTGTGTAGAGAGAGAGAGAGAGAGAGAGAGAGAGAGAGAGAGAGAGAGAGAGATAATGTTATTTGCCTCAGTCGCCTGCTGGTCACCCAGCCAGTCTTCTCCATTACATGTGCGTGTGCGTGTGCGTGTGTGTTTGTGTCTATTTACCTAATTGTATTTACCTAATTGTAACATACGGGAAAAGAGCTATGCTCGTGTTGTCCCGTCTCCATATCTATTAATGTCCAGCTTTTTCTTAAAATCATGAATATTCCTTGCGTTGACCACTTCCACGTCTAAACTATTCCATGCTTCCACCCTTCTATGAGGGAAGCTATATTTTTCACATCTCTCCTATAAGTGGCCATTTTAGTTTTTCCCATGCCCTCTCGACATTCTTTCATTCCACATACACAGATCTTCCCTATCCATTTTTTCCATGCCAATCATCACTCTGTATATTGCTATCAGGTCTCCCCTTTCTCTTCTGTTTTCCAGGGTTGGAAGTTGCATTCTTTTCAGTCTGTCTTCATAAGTCAAATCTCTTAAGTCAGGCACCATTTTTGTTGCAGCCCTCTGTACTTTCTCTAGTTTCCTTATGTGTTTCTTTAAGTTCGAGCCCACTGTATTGTTGCATATTCAAGCCTCGGTCTTATCATTGCAGTAATTATTTTCTTCATCATTTCTTCATCTAAATATCTGACGCCACTCTTATGTTCCTCAATAAGTTCAATACTTCTCCAATTATTTTGTTTATATGTCTCTCTGGCGATAGGTCATTGGTAATTGTCACCCCAAGGTCTTTTCTTCATGACTGGTTTTTATGTCTTCATTTCCTATCTTGTACATACTCCTGATTCTTCTTTCACTCTTGCCAAACTCTAATTTCTTGCATTTTGTCGTGTTGAACTCCATTTGCCATGTACAGCTCCATTTCCATATTCTGTCCAAGTCTTCCTGGAGTAGTTCGCAATCTTTGTCACATCTCACTTTTCTTAACAATTTTGCATCGTCTGCAAATAGGCTCACATAACTGGACACCCCATCCACCATGTCATTTATGTAGACCGCGAACATTACTGGTGCCAACACTGATCCCTGTGGAACTCCACTCTCCACCAAGCCCCATTCTGATGGTCTGTCCTTAATTATTGTTCTCATTTCTCTTCCTACCAAAAAGTCTTCCATCCATTTTAGTAAACTGCCATGCACTCCTCCTACCATTTCAAGTTTCCAGATCAGTCTCCAGTGTGGTACAGGTGTCCCTCGGTTAACGATCGACTACTTAACGATATTTCGCTCATACGATCCCTCCAAATTAATCCCTATTTTTTGGTTAACGATCGCCAAAATTCGGTTAACGATCGGATTGACCAATCGCAATCGCGATCGCAATCGCGATCGCAGCGCCTCCATCCACCCGCGGCCCGTGCAGTAAACACACCACAGTCTTTCCGCTGTTTTGATTGTGCAACAACAACTCTATCACGCTCGCTCTAAACTTCTTTTTTTGTGCTTATTTGTGATCAAGTGAACTTAGTGATGGCTTCAAGCGACCCAACGATTGTTCTCCACCAGATAAGGCTAAAAATCGAGAAAGAGCATTGGCCTTGATATTAAGTTGAACATTGTGACTCGTCATGATGGTGAAGGGTAAACTCTATTGCTCGTGCCCTTGGTTTATCTCAATCAACTGTATCAACAGTTCTCCAGAAAAAGTACAAGTGAAGCAGCAGGCCAACCAAGTCACAAACCTGCACAAACACACAACAACTCGTAACAGGAACCGATTATGGAAAAATTGGAACGTTTGCTGAGGCTATGGATTGAAGACCACACACACCGCCGCATGCCTCTTTCTACCCAACTCGTTACTACTAAGGCACTGAGCCTGTGGGAGGACCTGAAACCAGAATTCAACATAGGCGAGACAGTGTCCTTCAAGGCCAGTAAGGGGTGGTTTGAACGTTTCAAACATCGTGAGTCTACACAACCTCAAGGTTAGTAGGCAGGCAGCGAGTTCGGATCAACCCGCTGCAAACTTCAAGCCTTTGCTTAAAGAGCGCATCGAGGAAGGAGGTTATTCAGCCAAGCAGGTTCTAAACTTTGACGAGACAGGCCTGTATTGGAAGAAGATGTCATCGAGAACGTTTATAGCAAAGGAGGAGAAGTCGGCACCAGGATTCAAGGCATCTAAAGACAGGTTAACATTATTGGTGGGGGAATGCTGGTGATCTTAAGCTTAAACCATGCCTTATTTACCATTCCCAAAACCCAAGAGCTCTGTCTGGCTATATTAAGGAATATTTGCCCGTAGTATGGAAGGCAAACAAAAGGGTGGATGACGACTGTTATCATGCAAAGTTACGTGACAGGATACCTCTCCAAATTCCTAAAAGAATATGCTGCCCAAAACAACATTGCTAACAGATTTCTCTTGCTGTGTGACAACGCCCCAGCCACCCAGAGAGCATGAATGACTCAGATAATATTGAGGTCATGTTTATGCCCCAAACACAACTGCCCTCATCCAGCCGATGGACCAAGGAGTCATCGCTACTTTCAAGGCCTATTACCAGCGGCACCATGAAACAGCTGTTGGCCTGCATTGACACCCCTGACAAGCCGACCATGAAACAATTTTGGAAGGATTATAACATTAAAAAGGGGATCGACAACATCGACGAGTCATGGAAGGAGGTGTCCAAGTCGGCAATGAATGGATGTTCGTAATTTGTGGCCTGAGTGCGTGGAACGTAAACAGGAAGTCCCTGTCGATGTTACAGCAGTAAGGAAAGACATCGTTCATATCTCCCATAAGGCAGGCTTCAATGAGGTGGAGAATGGCGTACAAGAACTGCTGGACAGTCATTCTGAGCCTCTCTCCACCACGACCTCATGGAGTTGGAGAAACAAAATACTTTGGAGGAAATGGAGGAGGACAAGGAGCCTGAAAGAACCCTCTCCGTCAAGATTTTCGAGGAGATTTTAATCATATTAACCAGGCCATACATCTTCTCCAGGAGAATGACCCCAACCCAAACCAGTAATGGCGTGACTAATGCTATAGAAAATGACATGAAAGTGTATAAAGAACTATTTGAGGCAAAGAAAAGGATGGCAAAACAGACAGTCATCTCATCTTTCTTCAAACCACTCACCGCCCAAGCAACCCCATCCACATCCCAAGCAACCCCATCTACCGATCAAGCAACTCCATCCACCTCCCAAGCTACCCCATCCACCTCAAAAGCAATCCCATCTACTTCCATAGGAGTCATCTCGTCGTACTTCAAAGTTCGTCCTGCTACCTCGAAAAACTCCACCCACTTCCAAAACAACTCCATCCACCTCCAAAACAACTCCACCCACATCCAATCTATCCTTCACATCCACCGTAACCTTGAGTGACGATGAGGAGAGCCTGGATGACCCACCCCCACTGGAAAACGTATTCTCTCAAGAATTTGAAGGGTTTGAAGCAGCTGACCGAGTTTGGGTCTGTCATGATGATTTAATCCTCCAAGGCCCTGTGTCCCTCACAAAACAACACACTACGCATATCACATCCACTCCTCAAGGTAAGTACTACCAATTCTAAAGGTGTAAATAACAACTAACAACATAGAAAGTGTCGTTTATTTACGCATCGCGAAATACATGTATGTAGTTGATAATTTCAAATCCCTCAGTTAGCGATCGTTTCGGTTAGCGATCTGTTTTTGGGAAACGTAACCCTATCGTTAACCAAGGGATACCTGTACCTTATCAAAGGCCTTTTTTAAATCCAGATATATTCCATCAGCCCAACCATCTCTTTCCTGTATTACATCTATCACCCTCGAATAGTAACATATCAGGTTTGTCGTGCATGAACGCCCTTTTCTAAAACCAAATTGACACTCACAAAGTATGTCATTTTTCTCCAAGAAGTCTGTCCATCTATTCTTCACCACCCTCTCACACATCTTAGCTACCACACTTGTAAGTGACACTGGTCTATAGTTCAATGGGTCTCTCTTGTTACCTGATTTATAAATTGGGACAATGTTAGCTCTTTTCCAGTCTTGGGGCACTACACCTTCCCTTAATGAGGCATCAATTACTTCACAAACTTTTTCTGCCAGTTGCTCCTGCATTCTCTTAAAATCCATCCTGATACCCCATCAGGTCCCACAGCTTTTCTCACTTCTAAACTCCCCATCATATTCTTGATCTCCTCCACAGTTACTTGAAACTCCTTCATAATCCCTTTCTGTTCCATTACCAGTGGTTTGTCAAAAGCAGTCTCCTTTGTGAATACCTTCCGAAAGCATCCATTCATAGCCTCTGCCATTTCCTGGGATCCTCACTGCATACTCCATTTACTTCTAAACTTTCAATACTTTCTCTATTTTTGATGTTGTTGTTCACATGTCTGTAAAAAAGCCTTGGTTGGTCTTTACATTTATCAATTATATCCTTTTCTTGTTTCTTTCTTTCTTCTCTTCTAATCAACACATATTCATTTCTTGCTCTTTTGTAACTTTCCCACTGCTTAATCCGTCTTTTCCTTCTCCACCTCTTCCATGCATCCTCTTTTCTTGTTCTAGCCTTTTCACATCTATCGTTAAACCAGTCCTGCTTTCCAACTTCTCTATGTTGTCTTATTGGTACAAATTTTTCTCACCTTCTTTGTATATTTTTATAAATTCCTTCCACTTTTCATTTGCTCCCTTAGCACTCTTGAATTTCATCCAATTTGTCTCTTGAAAGAATTTCTTTAGGTTTCCAAAATCTGTCTTGGCATAATTCCATCTTCCCACTTTATATTCTTCATTTCTTCTAGATTTCTCTTCATCTATCACCTTGAACTCCAAAACTGCATGATCACTCTTTGCTAAAGGGCACTCCACCCTCATCTCCTCAATGACCATTGGCTCTGTACTAAAGACCAAGTCCAGTCTTGACGATGCTCCCTCTCCTCCAAACCTAGTATCTTCTTTGACCCACTGAGTTAACACATTTTCCATTGCCAGTGTCAATAGTGTATTTCCCCATGTTGTCTCTGATCCTTCCATTGACCAGTCCTCCCAACACACCTCTTTACAATTAAAATCTCCCATCATTATAGTTCGTTCACAGCCACCCAACATTTCTTCCAGACATGTTCCTGTATCACTTATCATTTCTTCATATTCCTGTACTGACCATGCATTTGTCTTAGGTGGTACGTACACCACTATGTAGTGCCTCTTTTTCCTTCATTAGTTTCTGCTCTGATCTTTAGCACTTCTGCCTTTCCCATACCTTCTTTCACTTGATCCACCTTTATATCTTTTTTAACCAGCAACATCACTCCTCCTCCCATCTTACCTACTCTATTTCTTTTCCAAACATTATATTTCCCTTCTCCAACCATCATCAGGTCTTCTCCTCTCTCAGTTTTGTTTCAGTAAGACCCACAATATCTGGGTTCTTGTCCCTCAAGTAATCGTTGAGTTCTAAAATCCCGATATCACTCCATTTATGTTGGAATACATTACATTCCGCTCATACGTAAGTTTCTTTAGTCCTTTCTTGCTGTACTTTTCTGGGTTATGAACCACTTCCTCAGTCTCATATCCAAGATTCTCCAGAAAACTCTTTCTTCTCCTCTTCTGTCCTCTCTTCATTTTTTCAAAGCCTCCTTTCTCAACTCATTTAACATTTCTCTTTCCTTTTCACCGAGATCTCTTCTCAACCAAATCTTCATTGTTGTTTCCTGCTGGGCTAGCCTCCATGACTTCTCCACCAATTCATCTACATCCTTTTGTGACTTAAGTTTGATTCTTATTGGCCTCATACCTTCTCCTGTGAACTTTCCAATTCTATGGAAGTCCTCTATTTCTTGTACTAGGTCTTTTCCCTCCTCCTGTACCTGTGTGTGTGCGTGCGTGCGTTCGCGCGTGTGCACGGTGTCATTGCTCTCCGGGCTGTTTTTGGAAGACGGATCACACAGTGGGAGGAGGAGGAATCCTTGATAAGGCATAAACTGAACTTTCAGAGTTCACATCGAGCTGCAAAGTACATCATTGTATTCAGAATAACAAAGAGAAAATAATTATTAGTATTCAAACAGTTTTCTGACAATTTCTAGGTTTACCATTTTTAGCCGTCATAGCAAACGGGAAAATAGTTTAAGCGCCGGAAGGAAAGGGTTAATAACCCAATAACAATGAAACTGACATACACATATAGATATAACATGAAACATGAAAATGACATACACATATATATATATAACAGAAATAAATACAATAATAAAGAACCCAACTTAATACCTAACAATAATACTAATCCTATATGAAGGCAATGTAGAAAAAACAGGACGAGGGGAAGTGATACTTATGAGGTATTGCAGTGGTGAAGTGCTGGGTGATGGTGGATCCCATGGTAATCCAAGAGGCATTGTGTTCACTGGTTGAGGCCTTGACCTCGACTGACTTCCAGAAATCAGGGAGCTTGCTTAACACTTCCGCTTGAGTCGAATGGGGCTGCTTGAATCCAACTTCGGGACAGTAGCGGGGCTTCATGAGACGGTGACGTGGAAGGGGAGATGGAGAGGTGCCGAACGAGGTAGCAAGCGGAGGAGGTGATGGTAGTGGAGTATGTTACGGGCGGGCCGTAACACACGCCACTTGCGGACGTGTGGAAAATATGCTTCCCATAATGCAAAGCATACAGACATGCTATGTATAAAACATATATAAACTTATAAATAGATATATGATAATTAATAATATAATGAAATAGTAATAATAATAAACAAATAAATATACATTATGCTATGATTATATATTGTAATATAGTAATAATAGAATAAATATATGGACTAGTCCACCACAACAATGGTGAAAAAGATGAAGGACCTTACCTATGAAGAAAGACTGAAGGAAATGGGACTACCAACTTTGAAAGATAGATGGGAGAGAGATCTGATAAAGATATATGAAATAGTAATCTCTATGGAAAAAATAG
This sequence comes from Portunus trituberculatus, assembly GCF_017591435.1. NCBI lineage: Eukaryota > Metazoa > Arthropoda > Malacostraca > Decapoda > Portunidae > Portunus > Portunus trituberculatus. Next base: position 13,108,664 of record NC_059263.1, on the reverse strand, counting down.
ACAGACATGATCTGGTATCATTGAGAGAAGATGGAGATAAACAGACAAGTGGACACTCCAAGATCATGAAGAATCAATGTTTGATGAATACTGAAAAGTTTAGTTTTCCACATAGAAGGGTGAATATCTTGAATGGCTTGAGTAAAAAGACAGCATAAAAAGTGCATTCATTTAAGGAAAAGTTGATAAAAGTAGATATGGAGAGAGGTCACTATGAGCCCTACTCTAATCCTGTAGTATACAACTAGATAAATTCTATCCAAGTGAGGAGTGAGTGCCTTCTACCTCCCATAGCTCAGTCCCCCTTCTGTTTCTGCTGTCTTTGTTTCCCTTTCTGTTCTTCCTTGAGCAGCCTGGGTGTATACCCTCAGGAATACTAGTGTCCCTGCCCAGCTAACCTAGCTGGGTTGGGGTGGGGTTTACAACCCCTCCCTGTAAAAACTCCACAGTCACTACCAGAGTTAGAGGCTCAAGGCTCAAGGCTCTAGGCATGAGTTGAGCCTCTAGTCATGATCCCAATCCGGTTCTGCTGGGGGGTCTGACCTTGCAAACTCCTTGGATGCCAGGGCACTAGAGGGGCTTGCCTGCCTGTGTGACGGATGCAGGGGAAAGCTTGCGAGATCCATGTGTCTTGAGAGGGACGGGAGGATCCCCTCACCCTATTTTTAACTTTGGAGATGCCGGGAGGTTGCAGATGTGGCACCTGCCTGTCGGACCATTCCTTGGGTAAACCTTTGGAGGGTTCTACGTGTAGGATCCTGGAACGTCCTGAGCCTCCCAGAGGATCACTGACTGCCTCATCAATCGGATGAGCTGAGTAGGCAGAGGGTGGATATGGTGGGACTCTCTGAAATAAGGAGGCCTGGCAGTGGCGAGACCAGTAGCAAGGGTTTTACTTACTATTGGTTCGGCATGACCAATGGTCACCATGTCAAGGGGGTAGCCATAGGTGTCTCCAGCAGACTGCAGCTGTCTGTTGTAGAGGTTACTCTGGATGATGAGCATATAATGCGACTAAGGGTGAAGCACAGTCTAGGTTTCATGTCTGTTGTTGCAATATACGCTCCTACTGAGGTGCACGAAACTGAAGAGAAGGAGACGTTCTATACCAAACTCAATTCTGTACTGGACCAGTGTCTCTGTCGTGATGCACTTATTGTCTTGGGCAACTTTAATGCTGTGACTGGCACTGAGAGAGCCAGCTACAAGCTATGTGTTGGTCCCCATGGCTCTGGTACTAGGAATAACAACAGCTCTTTCCTTCTGAATCTTGCAAGATCCAGAAGGTTGAAAATTGCAGGTTACTTTTGTATCAGAGACCAGCACTGCACCACTGGACTTGGTATAGCAATGCTGGAGGGGTAGCGAAGGAGATCTACCATATCCTTGTTAGTACTCGTTGGAGGATCCTTCAGAACTGCAGGATTTTTCTGAGTGCTGAGTTCTTTGTGACTGATCACAGGCTTGTTGTTGCTACACTCAAGCTGCATGTCAAGTCCAGAAAGCCTCTAAGATATGATCACATTGTGTTTGACATGTGCCCAGGAGTATGCAGTGACAGTCTCCAGTCGGTTTAGAGTGCTCAACACCATTGAGGAATAACTTTAAATGTGAGACTCTTGAGGCTGCCAAGGAATGTGTTGGTGAGCACCCAAAGTCATGGAGTGGCTTTGCCTTGGAAGAGATGCTGGACAGTATTGAGGAGAGTCGTCGTATTGTCAGACTTGCTGGGATCTGCAACCAGTACAGGGCTCTGTCATGTAGGACTAGAGCTCTCCTGATTAGAGACAAGGAGAAGTATGTCAGGGGTCTCGCTGAGGATGTAGAGTGTTATTTAAATGCTAATGGCCTCTGACCTGCCTATGGAGCCCTGAAGAAATTCCACTTCAAGTCTACATCTCAGGCTAGTGCTATCTGAACAGCAGATGGGTGGTTCGTTGGGGTGTATGCCCCCCATGATTGATTGATTGATTGATGAATACAACTAGGTAAATACAGTAGAATCTCGAATCTCGATCAATCTCATCTCGATATTTCGCATCTCGATTGCACCATAAAAAAACCCACTATTCACACATCTCGATGAAATTACACAAATCTCGATTGCTGTATTTTTTTTTTCATCAAAAACGTGGCGCATCGCGATGCGATTGTTTTGATTGCTCTCCCACCTAGCGGCAGCTTGTGGAGTGTATCAGTACACGCGGCCTCCCCCCGCTCTGTTTAAAACCAGTGTGTGCGGTGTGCGCGGTCAAGATCGTTTACGGGTGCGGGCAGGCTACCTGGATCCCATTCATCATGTTTCCCGCAGCCAATGGAAGGGCCCAAGGGGTGGATAAGAGCGAAAATGAGTGTAAAGGACAACAAAGTGTGAAAAAATGCGGAAGTGAAAAACGTGATTATCGAAAGGACAAAAGACTGAACAAATACACTGCAGAGGACAAGGATAAAGTGTTGCAGCTCTTGGAGAAAGGCTACAGAGTCAGTGAAATACAAAAACTTACTGGCATTCCTCAGAGTACTACTTCCACATTGAAAAGCAAAAAAGATGAAGTGAAAAAATCAGTGACATTGGCAAAAAAATTGTTCACAGGAAACACACTTGGACAGCGCCGCATCACGTGTATTTATAATGAAAGTAATCGTCTAGTGGCAGAAATGGAATATTATCTGGTGAAGTGGATTCAACGACGAGCAAGAGAGGTAGCTAGTATCAATGGTCCTCAGCTGCGTGAACAGGCAAGGATATTCTACCAGGCTGTTTGCAAGAAAAAACAAGTAAAAAATCCATCTGCATTTAATGCTTCTGTGGGGTGGCTTCAGAAGTTTAAGAAGCGGTGTGGCATTAAATATGCACAGTATCAAGGCAAAATATCTTCTGCTGATAGTGAAAGTGCTGCTAATTATCCCGCAATAGTCAAACAAATAATAGAAGATGGAGGCTATTGCAAAGACCAGATATATAATGGTGATGAGACTGGCCTTTATTGGAAACGTTCTCCCAAAGCCACCTTCATTTCTAAAAATGAAAAACAAGCACCAGGAGTAAAAGTGTCCAAAGAATGTATCAGCTTTCTTTTTACTTGTAATTCTTCTGGCAGCCACAAAATGAAACCTCTTATCATTCACAAATACAAAAGGCCTAGACCTTATAAACACGCAGATATACAACAACTGAATGTTTATTGGGAGACTACAGCTTCAGCCTATATGACCTCAGCACTTTCTATCGAGTGGTTCGATAAATACTTTGCCCCTGATGCAAAGAAAAAGTGTGAGGAACTAAACCTGGATTTCAAAATCCTTCTCTTTCTAGACAATGCACCTGGCCATGCAAAATTCCTCATAGGGAGGCATCCATGTGTTCAAGTCGTGTTTTTGCCCCCAAACACTACTTCCATATTACAACCCCTGGACCAGGAAATAATAGCCAATGTAAAGCTATTATACTATAAGTACCTTCATGACAAAATGCGGCATGAAACAGATAGCAATGATGAGCTGGTTGAGATCGAAAACTCCACGAATGAAAGTGAAAGTGATCGTGAACTGTCCGCCACCTCCAACCAGGCCACCGACACCGCCACCCAAGCCGCCGCCAAGCCCAAGGTCACCACTGAGGAAGACGTTTCGTCAAAAGGAGCTATTTCTGTGAGGCAGTTCTGGAAATCCTACAACATCCGGAATGCAGTGGATTTAATGGTGAAAGCTTGGAATAACATATCAGATGCAACTATCAGACATGCCTGGGAAAATCTGCTAGCCGAGAAAGATTCTTCAGATTCCTCACAAATTCAACGACAAGCTCATCTACTGGCTGACGCTGTGACATCTATTACAACTGTTCCTGCCCCTGGATTCTGTGATGTTAATGAGAATGATGTGATGAAAGAGTTATTAGGAGAAAAGGTTGATGCAAGTGAAGCAATCAAAAATTTAATTAAAGAAGACGTAATGGAGGAAGAATTGGAACAGCCTGATACCGTGTCACAGCCTCCCTTCCTGAGTGTTCAACAGTTGTCCGAGGCACTGGGGCTTGTGGCAAAGGCCAGGGATATTGTGGAGGGAAAAGTGGAGAATGAAACTCTCCAGGAGGCTTTTGATTATCTCAATAGAAAAATGATGGGCATTTACAACAGTAAAGCCAATGAACAAAAACAGTCCACTATAACGAGGTTGTTCAAGATGCAGCAGCGAGTCGCCGAGGTCATCGAGAATGTCACAGAAGAAGACGACGAAGGACCAATAGACCTTGATGCTTTGGACACTGAACTACCAGAAGAACCACCATTTGTAGGATTTAATGCAGAGACTGACGGTGCTGGCTGCAGTGGAGAGAACATCATAAGGCCATGACAAGATTAGGGAGTGAAGGTGGTGAGTTCCAGTAGCGAGCCACCAGCCCAGCCCCATCAATCACCCTAATTTTATTTCAATAAATATAAGGTAAATATGTGTTGTTTTATTGTAACATTTCATTAGTTTTATTATATGAACTGCAGTGTGTAGTGTGGTAAGTACTTTAGTTGTCAGCCTGAGAGTTTGTGTACTTGATATAGGTTAGTTGCCAAAGTTTTGGTCCCAATTGCATTTTCCTATATGAAGTTAACCCATCTCGATATTTCGAATCTCGATCAGTATTTTGGGTCCCAATTACGATCGAGATTCGAGATTCTACTGTACACACGTACACACCACAGTGTATCATCATACTGTTGTAATTTCTGGGCTTTTCTTAGATTTTTAATATAGTCTCAAGAATATTCTTAAACATCTATCACTTGAAAACCTTAAATCTGATTGCTAGTATGGGATCTGTTGTGGTGACTCTTCTATTATTTGCCTTTCCTTACTGAATCATGGTCATCCTCTTTTAGGGATTTTGGTGAAACTTTTGGTGTTGCCTTACCTAACCGATGTGCCAGTTTTTTGTCGTCTTCACCTATGGAACGCCATCTCTCCCGAACATCTACCTCTCGTAATAAATCTTGTGCTCCTCTGTTGTCTCCAGTGTCTCATACCAAGCAGTCCAGGTATTTCACTTTTTGTGCCCCTCTGTCTGTTTTATTGGCAGGTTTTCTTCTGGCTCCCCCACTTATCACATGATCTAGAAATGATAACTTCTTTGCTGTAATGATTTTCAGAAGAGTTCTTTGTATCTATGGTTTTCATAGTCTTTTGTCTTTGGTGACATTTTCCACTCAAAATATTCTTAAGAATCATAATTTTGAATTTTTTTATTCTCTTTTTAACCCTTTCAGTATTGTGACACATTACCTTGAGATTTGTGTACATTTGGATAATTTTTATATATATTATTAAGGGGTATGGAGATCAAAAGGTTAACCTCTTCATTCCAGGCAATAGAAAATGACTCCTGTATCTGGGCTGGGATGTGATTGTGGGATACCTAACTCAGAGACACCTCTCTCTCTCTCTCTCTCTCTCTCTCTCTCTCTCTCTCTCTCTCTCTCTCTCTCTCTCTCTCTCTCTCTCTCTCTCTCTCTCTCTCTCTCTCTCTCTCTCTCTCTCTCTGCAGAAATAATAATGAAAACAGTAATTGATTTTCCATACTAGGTACATGTATTATGAAATAAACTCCTGCAAATTTTGGATTGGATTTTCGATCTTCAAATCTGGTGATCCCTGTCTTACTCTACGGTTGTGAGACATGGATGCTGAACACCGATCTGAAGAGGCAGATTGATGTCTTTGGTACTAGATGCCTTCACAGAATCATGGGGGTACCACTGGTATGACTTTGTGTCAAATCAGCGATTGCTCCGTGAGACTGATTTGAAGCTGATTACCAGCATAGTCCATCATTGCTAACTGCAACTATATGTGCATGTGGCACACTACCTGGAAGCCGATCCTGCATATCGGGTTGTCTTCGAAAGGGATAACCCAGCATGGAGGAGGCCAAGGGGACGTCCACAGAGCTCATGCTTATAGCAAGTCAATGCCTGTTGCTGGGAGTTACTTGGCATGGGAAGGGAGTGTGCATGGAGACTCATGAGGTGTGACTGCCTTGAGCAGCGCTATAGGATAGGGTTTTTACTTACCAGAAGTGAAGTCTAGCGATGGATAACACAAAGGAGGATGGGAGAAGAGTGGAGAGGAGGAGGGAGGTTATTCACCGGAGGACGAGTCACCATTCATGAAAAGACTGGCAACTCGTCTTATGATGGGATTCCTGTGAACCCACTAGTGGAGGGCTGTGCACCACTAACACTTGCACTCTCACTAGATTCCTTATTTTCACTGCTAATAAGCCTCTTTGATGCTGTTGTAAATTTCTAAATTGGAAACTACAGGCAGAATGCAGGAGAATGTTGTTGTTTTCATGACCGTGGTGTTTACCGGTGGGCAAGTGCTGGTACATTTACTGGCATTACCAGTAACAAGCTTAATGGTACTATACTGGTAGAAATCTTAGTACAGTGGAGACTCAATACTCGAACTTAATTAATTCCAAATGGCTGTTTGAGTATTAAAAAGTTAGACTATTGATACCTATAAATCAGGTAATTCGTTCCAATCTTATCAAAACCTCAAGTTTATAAAAACTTAAATGTATTTTTTTTTACAATTTTGTTTTGTACACACCGTAAATGAAGGCTGTTGATGGATAACTTAGAAGAGGAGGGAGAAGGGTGGGCAGGAGGAAGGTCACTGGAGGATGAGTCACCATTCATGAAAACATCTTTGTAACTTTTCTCCTGGTGTGATTCCTGTGAATCTACGAATGGAGTGCTGTGGCTCACTAACACTTTCACTCTATTATTATTATTATTATTATTATGAGGTCAATGAAGGCGACCCACTGGAAAGCATAACTGCATAAACCCAAAGGCCCAGTGGGCGGCACCTCACCGATAAGTGAAAGGAAGTAACAGGAATGAACAACAGAATAGGAAGATTGGTAGAAATCTAAGAGGTAGTGAGTTCAGAGAGAAGAAAGGTATTCACACATTTTTTAAATGCTTCAATGTTACTAGAATTAACAATCTCGTTGGGAATTGTATTCCAGAGTCTAGCAGATACTGGGATAAAACACCGGAAAATTGTGATATTACATCCATTCACAGACAAGGAACGGTCATTCATGATCAAGGATTGTCTTGTAGCACGTGCTGGTAGTGAAGGGCAGGCAAATGACAATGCAACGGGTGGTTGGAATTAGACATGATTTTGAAGAAATAGGACAATGATCCAACCAAACGGCGATGCGAAGATTAATCTCAAGATTAGGAAGAAGAAATTTAATCTGGTTGAATGCTCTATCTAAAAGCTTTAAGTGAGACTCTGCTGCAGAGATCCACACAGAGTGACAATATTCAAAATGAGGCAGTATGAAAGAGTAAAAGCAATTTCTTACAATATCATCAGAGGAATATATCCGCCTACATTTGCGTAACAAACCAACTTTACATGAGACTGATGATGCAAGTGAGCAAGTGCAACTCAAAAGTAAGTTTGGGATCAAGGGTGACTCCGAGTAACTTCAGAGACGAACAATTAGGAATAGGTACTTCGTTGACAACAATATCAGGGTGAACTGGGAAAGGTGTCCTTGATCTGCTAATAACCATACTATGGGATTTACTCGGGTTCAGTTTCATACCCACCGATCACACCATGACAGAATCCTTGAAACATCTTGAGTGAGTACATTAGCGACTCTCTGCCTATCCTGTGGGGAAGGAATTGTCGCATATATAGTGGTGTCATCAGCATAAGCAACCATATTAGATTCAATCCCACACCACATGTCAGATGTATAAATAATAAAAAGAAGAGGTCCCAGAACACTTCCCTGCGGAACACCGGATACAACTGGACTAAAAGAACTAAGGCAGCCATCAACAGTCACACGCTGCCTTCGACTCGTTAGGAACTCTGACAGAACCAGATTCCTTATTTTCATCACTACTAAGCCACTTTGGTGTCATAGTAAGTTTCTAAATGAAAAACTACTACTGACAGAAGGAAGAAGATTGTTGTTTATCTCAAGACTGTGGTAAGAATACTGATGCACACCACCATCCGATATACCAGCATTACCAGTAATACGACATTGAAACGGTACATTGGCGGCTGCGAGAAGGCAAATGACAGAGCTTTGTATATGACCAAATTTGTGGCCGTTTGATTAACAGATATTTTCACCGCTAATAAGCCTTTGGTGTTAATGTAAGTTTATAAATGAAAAACTAAGATAGAATGCAGGAGAATGTTATTCTGATGACCGCAGGAGGACAAGTCACAACTGGCAGAGGGGGAAGAGGGACGTCAGGGAGCCTTTGTTTACAACCGCGGGTGTGGACGTTCAACTATTAGGTATTTTTTTAAGTATTAAATCGAACTTTTGCCTTCGAGTATTGAAAAGTTCAAGTATTTAGACCTTTGAGTATTGAGTCTTCACTATTGGCAAAATTTTTTTTTACCAGCAAAGTCATCTGCTCGTGCCGCTTAACGCTTGTATCCTTAGTGCCACTTTCACCGCCAGATGTCCGTCTTGTTAAGGTTGTCAGGAATCAGTTACCACCAACCAATGGGCAGTGACTCATGACAGGAAGTTTCATATAATCCAGTGTGATAAGGATGATCATAAAATGCAAATACGTATATAAGCAGTGAAATAGTAACAATAATGAAACTAATACTAAAGATTGCAATAATAATGATAATAATGATAGTGATAATAATGATAATAATATTAGTAATAATGATAATAATAATAACAATAATAACAATAACAATAATAATATTGAAATAATAATAATAAAATAACATTAATAATATAATTTTTCTTCTTCTTATTATTAATATTATTATTATTATTATTATTATTATTATTATTATTATTATTATTATCATAAACATTTATTATTATTATTATTAGGAAGTACAGCAATCAGAATGGAGAAACTTGTGGCTGCTTTCTTGATCTTATTACCAAGGTGTGGGAGTTTCTGGAACTGCCTCAGCCCTATTTTCTTGCATCCATTCTGCAAATTTAGGTAGAACTCACCTCTGGGACTTTAGGCAAGGCTCCACTCCTTTCATGTTGCCTTGCTTCTTGTGGCTCTAGAGGTTGGCAGGTCACAGTTGAAACATTCCTTGAGTATCTTCCATCTGGTTTTGGTCTAGTTGTCTTTGTCTGAAAGGTGGGATTTCAGGGAATAGAAGTGCTACACCCCAGAGGGAGAATCTAACAGGGCTTTTCTTAAAGAAGAGCTGCTTCACTTTTGTGGAAAATAAAGGCTTGTCAGTGAACATCTCCTGGCTTGTGGCTATGCCATTTGTCAAGTGATTTAAAGTTACCTGCATGTCACCATGATACCCAGGTTCTAGGTGGTTACACCAAAGATGCACTTGGGTGGCACTTGGGTGGTGATATGGGCCCTAATATGGGCACCACCATAAATAGAATTGCCTGCGCCACTAATGAGCGGAAGCATAACAGTGTTTCCCACAGATACTCTTCAAGTATGCCATAACACACACACACACACACACACACACACACACACACACACACACACACACACACACACACACACACACACACACACACACACACACACACACACATAGATAAAAGGTATAATATATGGAGGAGAGAGAGAGTGGGTAAAGGAGGAGGAGGAGTCATGATGATGTTAAGGAAGGAGATGGTGGTAAATCAAGTGGAGTTTGGGGAAGGAAAATCAGAAATACTGTATGTTAAGATGCATATTAACAAAAAGGAGTTAACAATCATTGGAACATATGTGCCACCAAAAACAAACTCATGGACTAACCAAGAATATAGAGACATGATAGATGACACAATAAGGAGTCTTACAAGAATCATTAAGGAAAGGAAAAAAGTGATATTGATAGGAGATTTCAACTGTAAGGAGGTAGACTGGGAAAATTATGAAAGTGGTATGGGGGAAGATGCCTGAGGAGATAGATTCCTGAACCTAATGATAGATAATTTGATGGTCCAAAGAGTAAAGGAAAACACAAGATTCAGAGGAAACGATGAGCCGACAAGATTAGACCTAGTTTTTACAAGGGATATACCAATTAACGATGATATAAGATACAAGTGCCCATTGGGAAAGAGTGACCATGTAATATTAGAGATGGATATAGAAGAAGGAAAGGAAGATAGAGATGAATCATACAAAGGAGACCGATTAAATTACAGAAAGGCTGATATTGAGAATCTCAAGAACTATTTTAAAACGTAAACTGGGAGGAGATGGAAAACTCATTAACGGTTCAAGAGAAATATAACTTATTTTTGGAAATATACAAAACTGGGGTCAGGGAATATGTTCCGAAATATAGACCTAAAGAAGAAGGAAAGAAAGATTGGTTTAATGCAAGATGTGCTAGGGCAAAGGAGAAACGAGATGGAGCATGGAAAAGGTGGAGAAGAAACAGAAATCCAGAAAATAAGGAAAACTTCAAAACAGCAAGAAATGAATATGCTAAGGTGAGAAAGGAAGAAGAAAAGAACTATGAAAAGGACATTGTCGAAAAATGTAAGGAACAACCAAAATTGTTCTACAGATTCATAAATGGAAAAATAAGACAAAAAGAAACAATAGAAAGGTTAAAAGGAGAAAACGGAATGGTGGAAGACCCAAAAGTATGGCAGAACTGTTAAATAGTAAATTTCATGAGGTCTTTACTAAGGAATCCAAATTTGAAAGACCACAGGGTAATAGAGACTGTCTATATGAAAGAGATTAAAGTAACCAAGCTTGAAATAAAAAAGTTGATGACAGAATTGGATGAGGAAAAGGCAATGGGACCGGATGAAGTCTCAGGCAGAATACTGAAAGAATGTAGGGAAGAACTAGCAAGTCCAATATACAACATCATAAAATGCTCAATAGAAAATGGAACAGTGCCAGTGGAGTGGAAAAGAGCTGAGGTGGTTCCCATATATAAGAGCGGAAGGAAGGAAGAACCTTTAAATTACAGACCGGTATCACTAACTAGTGTAATATGCAAGATGTGTGAAAGAGTAATAAAGAAACAATGGATCGAGTTTCTTGAAGACAACAAATTATTATCAAATAGCCAATTTAGTTTTAGAAAAGGTCGGTCATGTGTAACAAATTTATTGAGTTTCTACTCTAGAATAGTTGATAAAGTACAAGAGAGAGAGGATGGGTTGACTGTATTTATTTAGATCTAAAAAGGCTTTTGATAAAGTGCCACATGAAAGATTACTATGGAAGTTAGAGGAGAAGGGTGGCTTAAAAGGAAGCACATTGAGATGGATGAAGAATTACTTAAGGGGAGAGAAATAAGGACGATAGTTAAAGATATGAAGTCCAAGTGGAGAACAGTAGACAGCGGAGTGCCACAGGGGTCAGTATTGGCACCAATACTTTTCTCGTATATATAAATGACATGCCAGAGGAGTGAACAGCTACATAAATCTGTTTGCGGACGATGCGAAACTGTGCAGAGTCATTAAACAAAAGAGGATTGTGAAATACTACAGGAAGACTTAAACAAGATCTGGAAATGGAGCAAAAAATGGGAGATGGAATTCAATGTGGACAAAAGCCATGTCATGGAAATGGGAAAAAGTGAAAGACGACCAGTGGGAATCTATAAGATGGGAGATGGAGTAGAACTAGAAAAAGTAAAAAAGGAAAAGGACTTGGGAGTGACAATGGAAGAAAATAATCAACCGGTTAGCCATATTGATAGAATTTTCAGAGAGACGTATAATTTGCTAAGGAATATTGGAGTAGCATTTCACTATATGGACAAGGAAATGATGAAGAAATTGATAAGTACTAAATAAGACCTAGATTGGAATATGCAGGAGTTGTGTGGACTCCCCAAAAAGAAACACATAAGAAAATTAGAGACTACAAAAATGGCTACAAGAATGGTTCCAGAATTTAAAGGGATGTCATATGAGGAGAGACTAAAGGCAATGGATCTACCAACCTTGGAGCAGAGAAGAGAGAGGGGATCTGATACAAGTTTATAAATTGATTAACGGAATGGATGAAGTGGATAATGAGAAACTGATCCTGAGAGAAGAATATGACATTAGAAGCACAAGATCGCATAGTAAGAAACTGAGGAAGGAAGATGTCTGAGAGATGTTAAAAATTTAGTTTCCATAAAGATGTGTTGAGACTTGGAACAGTTTGAGTGAGGAAGTGGTATCAGCAAAGAGTGTACATAGTTTTAAAGAAAAATTGGATAAGTGTAGATATGGAGACGGGACCACACGAGCATAAAGCCCAGGCCCTGTAAAACTACAACTAGGTAAATACAACTAGGTAAATACACACATCTCTCTAAAAGAGGAAATTGAACATAAATGTCCCTTGGGGAGAAACGATCATGATGTCCTAAGCTTTGAGCTGGATACGGAATTAAGCATGAATAAGATTGTGGAACGCAGGGAGGAAATATTAAATTATATTAGGGCAAATTATAACCATATAAGGGAGTTCTTTAATGAAATTGACTGGTCCGTGGTATACCAGGAAAGGGATATGCAATTGAAATACGATAAATTGATGGATTTGTATAACTTTGCTGTGAAAAAGTTTATGCCATATTACAGAAAGAGGACTTTAAATAATAAACAGTGGTTTAATAAAAATTGTGAAGAAGCAAAAAAGAACAAAGAAAAGGCATGGAAGAAACTTAAGAAAAACAATGATGTATTATCAAGAGAAGTTTACAAAACAGCAAGGAATAGATATGTTGAAGTAAGGAGAACAGCACAGAAGGAATATGAACAGAGGGTGGTGGAAAACTGTGATAGTGACCCAAAAATGTTTTACAAATTCATAAATGGAAAACTAAATATAAGGGACGCAATAGTAAAGATAAAAAACGGGGAAGAAGTATATGAGGATGCTGGAGATATAGCTGAAATTTTGAACGACAACTTTTGCAAAGTGTACAAATGAGGAGCATTTTATGGGAGGAAGACCTACGGAAATAAAGCAAACGCAGGACATCATGGTTACTAAAGAAGATGTAAGGAAAATTATAAGCAATCTGGATATTAATAAATCAGTGGGGCCTGATGGCATATCTGGGAGGTTGCTAAGTGAATATAAGGATCAATTATTGAACCCCGTATTTGATATTGTGGAAACCTCCATACGAACAGGATTAGTCCCAAAAGAGTGGAAAAGAGCTGACATTGTGCCTATATATAAGAATGGTAGTAGAATGGAACCGCTAAATTATAGACCAGTATCGTTGACTAGTATATTGTGCAAGGTATGTGAAGAAGTAATTAAAGCTAAGTGGAGTGAGTATCTAGAAAGTGAAAACATTCTGAGTGAAAGACAGTTTGGTTTCAGAAAAGGAAGATCGTGCGTATCCAAATTATTATGTTTTTATTCAAGAGTGGCTGACATACTACAACAGAGAGGGATGGGTGGATGCTATCTACCTGGACTTGAGAATGGCCTTTGATAAAGTACCACACAATAGACTGATGTGGAAACTAAAGAAGATTGGAGGTGTAAATGATGAACTAACAAAATGGATGGAAAATTACTTAATGGGAAGAGAAATGAGAACAGTGGTGAGAGGAAGGAAGTCCGAGTGGAAGAAGGTAACCAGTGGAGTTCCACAAGGGTCAGTGCTTGGTCCCATCATGTTTTTTATTTATGTTAATGATATGCCAGTAGGAATTGACAGTTACATGAACATGTTTGCAGACGATACTTAAATTATGAGGAGAGTAACATAACATAACATAAATAATAGGATAACAAAGGGCCACCAGGGCCCATCTAGGTTATCCTGTATCAGTCGCACAGCGACCTCGTCATCAGTACTTAAAGATACACTTACAAGTACACAATACATTATATACTAATTCTAAATATTTGGCCCATTAACAGGGCTAAGTTCTGTAGCAAAATCCTCTACAATTTGTGGTCCCCATACATGGGGATCATGTCCTATTTAACTATAGTAAATTTCTTTTAAAAACTATCATGCAGTGCTATACATAATTATAAATCTAATAAATTTAAGTGCTTATCTAATCTGTTTTTAAACATTGTCAAACTAGTGCTATTTACAACCGTCTCTGGCAATGCATTCCAGAAGTCTACCACCCTATGACTAAAGAAATATTTTCTTATATCTAACCTGCAGCCTTGCTTTCTAATCTTCCTGCCATGATTTCTAGTCCTATTTCCTCCTCTAAGGTAAAGAAAGATCTCACATCTATGTAGTTTGTATCTGAGAACATTTTAAATAACTATCATATCCCCTCTTATACATCTCCTCTCAAATGAAAACATGTTTAATTCCTTTAATCTATCTCTATACTCCAGGCACTTTAATGCTGGTATCATCCTAGTTGCTCTTCTCTGAACTGCTTCTAACATGTTGATATCTTGCCTATAGTGGGGTGACCAGGCCTGTATGCAATACTCTAAATGGGGCCTAACATAGGAATTATATAAGTTATGCACCACTTCCTTACTTTTATAACTAACATTTCTATTTATAAAACCCAGGATCCTATTTGCCCTATTTCTTGCTTCTAAACATTGCTTTGAAAATTTCATAGTCCTGGGTATCACTACTCCTAAATCCTTTCCTTCCTCTACTGCCTCTAGCCAACATCCCTCCATCTCATAGTTAAAGTTTGTGTTGTCTTTATCTAAATGCATAACCTGACACTTATCAGAATTAAACTCCATCTGCCACCTGGCTGCCCATGCTATCAGCCTGTCCAGGTCTCGTTGTATTCTGTAATTGTCCTTTTCACCCTGTGTTGTCTTTACCTAAATGCATAACCTGACACTTATCAGAATTAAACTCCATCTGCCACCTGGCTGCCCATGCTATCAGCCTGTCCAGGTCTCGTATTCTGTAATTGTCCTTTTCACCCTGTACTGCACATGCTATCTTAGTATCATCTGCAAACTTTGATACTTTGCTACTAATTCCTATATCTAAATCGTTAATGTACACCAAGAAAAGAAGAGGTCCTAGCACTAATCCTTGGGGTACCCCACTAACCACTTCCTTCCACTCAGACATTGCCCCATTTAATACTACTCTCTGTTTCCTATCAGAAAGCCATTCACTAATCCAATCAACTAACCTACCCCTATCCCATGTAGTCTCAATTTGTACACTAGCCTCCTATGCGGTACCTTATCAAACGCCTTGCTAAAATCTAGATATATAACATCTATGCTATTTTCATCATCTAACTCCTTGGTAATATATTCTAAGATATCGAGCAAATTTGTAAGACAGGACCTCCCTGATTTAAAGCCATGTTGGGTATCTCTAATTAATCTATTCTCATTTAATTGCTCCCAAATACTACCCTTAATGATTTTCTCTAGTATCTTACATACTATACTAGTTAAACTGATCGGTCTATAATTATTCGCATCATCCTTCCTACCTTTTTTAAATATTGGAGTAACATTAGCTAACTTCCAGTCCTGAGGTATCTCAGCAAACCTAAGTGATCTTTCAAAGATTAACTTAAGTGCTTCAAAAATACTGTCTACACCCTCCCTAAGTACTCTGGCATGTAGCTCATCAGGACCACTAGCTTTCCTATCGTCTAGTTCAAGAATAGATTTCCTAATAATTCCCGGTTTTATATCAATATTTTCTAAAGCTCTTAAACTACTTGTCACACTGTTTGTAACAGGATTTCCTATTCTTTCCCTAGTAAATACTGAAGAAAATTGTTCATTCAATAATTCTACTATGTCTTCATTTTGATCCACTACTACACCATCTTTTCTGAGTGGTCCAATCCTATCCTTATTTCTTTTATCACTGACCTTGTAATAACTATATAATTTTTTGGGATCTTTACTCCCAGCTCTAACTAGTTTTATCTCTGCCTGCCTTTTACTTTTTTTTTATAACCTTACTCAAATCATCTCTGACCTGTCTGTACCTAATCAAATCTACATCTTCCCACTTTTCTGCAACTCTCTGTATGCCCTCTTCTTCTCTCTGATCTGGCTACCTATCTCATGAGTCCACCATAATGGCTTCCTGTTTCTCTGCCTTATATCTTTGTAAGGGATACACTGCATCACTATACCCTTTACTACAACCTTAAAAATATCCCACATCTCCTGTGCAGTTTTATTTCCAAAACTATCTTCCCAGTTTACCTCTCCTAATAACTGACGTAACCTACCATAATTGCCTTTCTGATAATTTGGGATTCTAGTCTTATTCACTATATTATCCCTACTGGAATTAATGATAAATCTAATTATATGATGGTCACTGTTTGCTAAAGTCTCTCCTACCTCAACTTCCTTTAAACAATGCTCAATATTTGTTAGTACTATGTCTAAAACCTTCCTCCCTCTAGTAGGTTTGTCTACCATCTGCACTAAATAGTTATCCTGAAAACTTTCCATAAACTTATTTTCACTAGCATCTCCTACCATCCTCTCCCAGTTTACTGACTTAAGATTAAAATCCCCTAAGATAATTGTCTGACTAGTACACCCCCTATTTATCTCATCTACCATAAGGTTGTCTACATCTGCTGACTGGTTAGGTGGCCTATAAAAAGCTCCTACTCTAATAACCTTACTTTTGTTTACTCTAACATCCAGCCATAAGGACTCTACTCTGTTATCTACCTTAATACCATTAACCTGACTGGAAATGAAGGATTTTTTTACATAAATAACTACTCCTCCGCCTATCCTACCAATTCTCTGGTGTAAATACATAATGTATCCATCTACTTCATATTCTTTCCTATTTTCCCTAAACTTTTCCTCATTTACCCATGCCTCTGTGACACATACAACATCTAAGTCCTCCTCAACTATATAACTAGATAACTCGTCCTTCTTGTTCCTAAGACTGGCATTTACATAAAAACATTTAAGTCCTGCTACCTTTCTAGATGCTGTCTCCTTATTTGGAATCCTAATCTTATTCTCTCCTATTTGCACCTGGAAATCTTTCCTAATCTTTTCACTATCTCTGTTTATCCTATCTAATTTATGTCTAGCATCTTTCTTCTGGAATGCATTTGCTACCTCACCCCCTACACTCCATCCCAACTCCCTCCAGACATCCACTCAGCACATCCACACCCTTCCTACTCAGATGCACACCATCCCTAGCATACAAATCCTTCGCCCATAGAATCTATCCCATACATCCACATAGCTGACACCCACATCCTTACACATCCCTTTTACCCGATCATTCACACCAATGGCTCTAGACAACCATTCCTGCTAACATACACACGAGGCAAGATTCCTGACACTGCACACCTCCTACCACTCTCCCTTATCTTGCCTAACATTTCCGAAATCTTGCCACTAACTCCTCCGACCCACCTGCTTTGACATCGTTCCCACCTACGTGCAAAACTACTACACCTCCCTCTCCATCCCCCAACCTCTTCTGCACCTCCTCACTCACTGCCTTCACACCTGCACCAGGCATACACACGTTCGTCCTCCTATCCCTGTCTTTCCCACAGAAAGTGCTATCTAAATACCTAACCTGAGAGTCACCCACCACACTCACCTGAGGTGTGCTAGGCACAACCATCCTCCTCCTCTCCTCTATTCTTTCTCCTTTCACTCACCACAACCACTTCATTCACTCCACTCTCACTCTCCCCTCCAACAAACCGAACCTATTTTCACACTCAACAGGTTTAGTCCTATCCTCCTAACTGTCTCCGCTTTCCTTCCCTCGCAACCTGCCATCTCTGCCTATCCTGACTACTATCTTTCCCAGTCTGGCTCGCCTGCTCCTCTTCCCACTTTGCTCATCCTGACAGAGGGCCAAGCCACCCTGTCGCCTCAGAAGGTCCAACCTTCGGCCTAACACTGATCTCCTGCCTAATTTTTCCACTGCCTCCCAAGCCTCTTAACCTCCTCCTTCAATTCAAAGATGAGAACTTCAGACTTTTCCCTCACTTAGCTTTCTGATTTCCTCTGATTCTCGGTGCTCAAGAGAAAGAACTAAATTCTCGCTCTTGAGTCTACACACCATACTCAGAAAAGTCAACGACCTTCCTGTCGTGACACATCTCACACACAACAAACTCTCCCAATCCCACCTCAACACTCTCTTTCACGCACTCAATCACACTCTGATATACCTCAGTAGCTACCGCCATACTAATTTACAATATGTTAACTCACAAACAAATAAAAATACTTGGTGACGGCGGGGTGGGGGAACCGCGGTGGTGGGAGGGCCTAAGTGAGGTCAACTAATCCTCTTTCAAGGTCAACTTGACGGTTACAAGCCTAGTCTCCTCGCTCTAACAAAATACTTTTAACTAACAAACACTGATTCTAACCACTATTTCACTCTAATCTAACACTTGCAGTACACACTTTCACTTCACTAACACTCAAAAGCACCACACACAGACACCAAGCACAAACACCACTCGCTATCTATAAAAACCACAGCCAGAAACGGAGCGCACACACAACACGTCCACTCGCCACCACAGCTACTCTCCTGTGTGGAAGATTGTAACAAGTTACAGGAAGATCTTGATAAAATATATGAGTGGGGTAAGGAGTGGCAGATGGAATTTAATATAAACAAGACCCATGTTATGAAAATGGGAAGAAGTAGATACAGACCAAACTGGGATTACAGGCTGGGTGATGAGAAAATTAAAGAGACCAATGAGGAGAAAGACTTAGGAGTAACCGTGCAAAACACTTTGTCACCGGAGAAACACATTAACAAGATTTTTTTGAAAACATATAACATGCTTCAAAATATTGGCCTTGCATTCCACTACCTAGATGAAGGAATGATTAGGAAGATATTATGTACCTTAATAAGACCCCTGTTAGAATATGCAGCTTGTGTCTGGTCACTACATATAAAGAAAAATGTGAAGAAGGTAGAAAGGGTACAGAGGCTGGCAACAAGGATGGTACCAGGACTCAGGGAGTTAGACTATGAGGAAAGACTGAGGAAGCTGGGGCTGACCACATTAGAAGAGAGAAGAACAAGAGGAAACATGATAAATATGCATAAATTGGTGAACAAGATTGACATACTGGACAGAGAGTTGATAAAGGTGACCACAAGTAATCATCTCCGAGGACATGGAAAAAAGCTAATAAAAGACATGTCTAAATGACGTGAGAAAATACAGTTTCCCGCATCGTAGCATTGATAAGTGGAATAAACTGAGCAGTGATGTTGTTGACGCAGTGTGTGTTAATCAGATGAAAGAGAGATATGACAGGAATGGACAAGGAGACAAGACACAGAGAGCTTAGGTTGGGCCCTGTAATACACAAATAGGTAAATACAAATAGGTAAACACACACACACACACAAGAGAAGGTATGAGGCCAATAAGAATCAAACTTAAGTCACAAAAGGATGTAGATGAATTGGTGGAGAAGTCATGGAGGCTAGCCCAGCAGGAAACAACAAGGAAGATTTGGTTGAGAAGAGATCTCGGTGAAAAGGAAAGAGAAATGTTAAATGAGTTGAGAAAGGAGGCTTTGAAAAAAAATGAAGAGAGGACAGAAGAAGAGAAGAAAGAGTTTTTCTGGAGAATCTTGGATATGAGACTGAGGAAGTGGTTCATAACCCAGAAAAGTACAGCAAGAAAGGACTAAAGAAACTTACATATGAGCGAAATGTAATGTATTCCAACATAAATGGAGTGATATCGGGGATTTTAGAACTCAACGATTACTTGAGGGACAAGAACCCAGATATTGTGGGTCTTACTGAAACAAAACTGAGAGAGGAGAAGACCTGATGAAGGTTGGAGAAGGAAATATAACGTTTGGAAAAGAAATAGAGTAGGTAAGATGGGAGGAGGAGTGATGTTGCTGGTTAAAAAAGATATAAAGGTGGATCAAGTGAAAAAAGGTATGGGAAAGGCAGAAGTGCTAAAGATCAGAGCAGAAACTAATGAAGGAAAAAAGAGGCACTACATAGTGGTGTACGTACCACCTAAGACAAATGCATGGTCAGTACAGGAATATGAAGAAATGATAAGTGATACAGGAACATGTCTGGAAGAAATGTTGGGTGGCTGTGAACGAACTATAATGATGGGAGATTTTAATTGTAAAGAGGTGTGTTGGGAGGACTGGTCAATGGAAGGATCAGAGACAACATGGGAAATACACTATTGACACTGGCAATGGAAAATGTGTTAACTCAGTGGGTCAAAGAAGATACTAGGTTTGGAGGAGAGGGAGCATCGTCAAGACTGGACTTGGTCTTTAGTACAGAGCCAATGGTCATTGAGGAGATGAGGGTGGAGTGCCCTTTAGCAAAGAGTGATCATGCAGTTTTGGAGTTCAAGGTGATAGACGAAGAGAAATCTAGAAGAAATGAAGAATATAAAGTGGGAAGATGGAATTATGCCAAGACAGATTTTGGAAACCTAAAGAAATTCTTTCAAGAGACAAATTGGATGAAATTCAAGAGTGCTAAGGAGCAAATGAAAAGTGGAAGGAATTTATAAAATATACAAAGAAGGTGAGAAAAATTTGTACCAATAAGACAACATAGAGAAGTTGGAAAGCAGGACTGGTTTAACGATAGATGTGAAAAGGCTAGAACAAGAAAAGAGGATGCATGGAAGAGGTGGAGAAGGAAAAGACGGATTAAGCAGTGGGAAAGTTACAAAAGAGCAAGAAATGAATATGTGTTGATTAGAAGAGAAGAAAGAAAGAAACAAGAAAAGGATATAATTGATAAATGTAAAGACCAACCAAGGCTTTTTTACAGACATGTGAACAACAACATCAAAAATAGAGAAAGTATTGAAAGTTTAGAAGTAAATGGAGTATACAGTGAAGATCCCAGGGAAATGGCAGAGGCTATGAATGGATGCTTTCGGAAGGTATTCACAAAGGAGACTGCTTTTGACAAACCACTGGTAATGGAACAGAAAGGGATTATGAAGGAGTTTCAAGTAACGGTGGAGGAGATCAAGAACATGATGGGGAGTTTAGAAGTGAGAAAAGCTGTGGGACCTGATGGGGTATCAGGATGGATTTTAAGAGAATGCAGGGAGCAATTGGCAGAAAAAGTTTGTGAAGTAATTGATGCCTCATTAAGGAAGGCGTAGTGCCCCAAGACTGGAAAAGAGCTAACATTGTCCCAATCTATAAATCAGGTAACAAGAGAGACCCATTGAACTATAGACCAGTGTCACTTACAAGTGTGGTAGCTAAGATGTGTGAGAGGGTGGTGAAGACTAGATGGACAGACTTCTTGGAGAAAAATGACATACTTTGTGAGTGTCAATTTGGTTTTAGGAAAGGGCGTTCATGCACGACAAACCTGATATGTTACTATTCGAGGGTGATAGATGTAATACAGGAAAGAGATGGTTGGGCTGATGGAATATATCTGGATTTAAAAAAGGCCTTTGATAAGGTACCACACCAGAGACTGATCTGGAAACTTGAAATGGTAGGAGGAGTGCATGGCAGTTTACTAAAATGGATGGAAGACTTTTGGTAGGAAGAGAAATGAGAACAATAATTAAGGACAGACCATCAGAATGGGGATTGGTGGAGAGTGGAGTTCCACAGGGATCAGTGTTGGCACCAGTAATGTTCGCAGTCTACATAAATGACATGGTGGATGGGGTGTCCAGTTATGTGAGCCTATTTGCAGACGATGCAAAATTGTTACGAAAAGTGAGATGTGACAAAGATTGCGAACTACTCCAGGAAGACTTGGACAGAATATGGAAATGGAGCTGTACATGGCAAATGGAGTTCAACACGACAAAATGCAAGAAAATAGAGTTTGGCAAGAGTGAAAGAAGAATCAGGAGTATGTACAAGATAGGAAATGAAGACATAAAACCAGTCATGAAGAAAAAGACCTTGGGGTGACAATTACCAATGACCTATCGCCAGAGAGACATATAAACAAAATAATTGGAGAAGTATTGAACTTATTGAGGAACATAAGAGTGGCGTTCGTATATCTAGATGAAGAAATGATGAAGAAAATAATTACTGCAATGATAAGACCGAGGCTTGAATATGCAACAATACAGTGGGCTCGAACTTAAAGAAACACATAAGGAAACTAGAGAAAGTACAGAGGGCTGCAACAAAATGGTGCCTGACTTAAGAGATTTGACTTATGAAGACAGACTGAAAAGAATGCAACTTCCAACCCTGGAAAACAGAAGAGAAAGGGAGACCTGATAGCAATATACAGAGTGATGATTGGCATGGAAAAATGGATAGGGAAGATCTGTGTATGTGGAATGGAAGAATGTCGAGAGGGCATGGGAAAAACTAAAATGGCCACTTATAGGAGAGATGTGAAAAAATATAGCTTCCCTCATAGAAGGGTGGAAGCATGGAATAGTTTAGACGTGGAAGTGGTCAACGCAAGGAATATTCATGATTTTAAGAAAAAGCTGGACATTAATAGATATGGAGACGGGACAACACGAGCATAGCTCTTTTCCCGTATGTTACAATTAGGTAAATACAATTAGGTAAATACACACACACAGCAAAAGGAGGATTGTGAAATACTGCAAGAAGACCTAAATAAGATCTGGGAATGGAGTAAGAAGTGGGAAATGGAATTCAATGTGAACAAAAGCCATGTCATGGAAATGGGAAAGAGTGAAAGACAGTGGGAATCTATAAGATGGGAGATGGAGTAGAACTGGAGAAAGTCAAAAAGGAAAAGGACTTAGGAGTGACGATGGAAGAAAACAATCAACCAGTAAGCCATATTGATAGAATTTTTAGAGAAACATATAATTTGCTGAGGAATATTGGAGTAGCATTTCACTACATGGACAAAGAAATGATGAAGAAATTGATAAATACTATAATAAGACCTAGATTGGAATATGCAGGAGTAGTGTGGACCCCTCATAAAAAGAAACACATAAGAAAATTGGAGAGGCTACAAAAATGGCTACAAGAATGGTCCCAGAACTTGAAGGATGACATATGAGGAGAGACTAAAGGCTATGGATCTACCAACCTTGGAACAAAGAAGGAGAGAGGAGATCTGATACAAGTCTATAAATTGATCAACGGAATGGACCAAGTGGATAATGAGAAACTGATCTTGAGAGAAGAATATGACATCCGAAGCACAAGATCGCATAGTAAAAAGCTGAGAAAGGGAAGATGTTTGAGAGATATTAAAAAATATAGTTTCCCGCAGAGATGTATTGAGACGTGGAACAGTTTAGATGAAGAAGTAGTGTCTGCAACAAGTGTGCACACTTTTAAAGTAAGATTGGATAAGTGTAGATATGGAGACGGGGCCACACGAGCATAAAGCCCAGGTCCTGTAAAACTACAACTAGGTAAATACAACTATGTAAATACACACACACACACACACACACACGAGACGCAGCAGAGGAAGGACGCGATACCGTCGCTCCCGAGAATCAGCTCATCTTCACTACCTTTGTTTGGGTTTACAGTGGCCTGGGCAATAAGTGTGGACTCATTTTTCCTTTCATGAATACAGTGTTAAATAATAATGAGTGAGAAAGATATTCCATCTAAATGCAGGTATGTGACAAGGGAAAGAATGAAAGCTGATGATGACAATGTTGGTGAGGGAGAGGAGAATTTGAAGGCTTTGATACGAAACTTCACTATTTGATAGAGTCTTAACTATCGAACGTAAATTAGATAAATTGATAAAGGAGAATATGGGAATGAAAGAGAATGAAGAACAGGATAAAGAGCTCCAGAAATTGAAAGAAAGGATAAAAAGAGTGGAAGAAAACGAAACTAGGCTAAGAACCGAAAATGAAGAATTAAAAGTCCAAATAGCGAACTATAAGAAATTGATGGAAGAAGGACTCGGTAAAGCCGAGAAAGAAAAAGAAAAGCTAAAAGATCTAGTTAACAAAGAAGAAGAAAGAGTACAAGACGTGATTAAAAAAGAAGTACAAGCATGGAGAATCCAAGATAAGAAAGACAAGGAATCATTTCAAGAAGTATTTCAAGAACAGTTAAAAGAAAGAGATGAAAATATGACAAGCAAAATGATAGGAGTCCTCAAGAAAAAAGAAAATTTAGTAAGAGAAATTGCGGAAAAAAAGAAGAGTGTAATTATTTTTGGACTGAAAGAAAAAAATGTTAAATATAGACCAAGAAGGGAAAAAGACGAAATGAAATCAGTAAAAGACCTACTAAAACATCTGAATGATGAGGATAGACAGAACTTAGAAGAGGAAGTAGAAGAAATCCATAGAATGGGACCATATCAAGAAGGAATAGTGAGACCAATTAAGATATTACTAAAATCACAAGCAGCAGCAGAAGAAGTACTATATAGAAAAACGAAACTCAGAGAAACAGAAGGTTGCAAAGATATATATATAAAGAAAAATAGAAACGAGGAGGAAAGGAAGAGACACAATGAACTGGTGGCAGAAGCAAGAGAAAAAAATAATGAAAGGTCAGAGGAGGAGAAGAAGGCATTTTTTTGGAGAATTATAGGAGACAGGATAAGGAAATGGTATATAAAAGAGAAAGAAGAGAAAAGAATGGAGCAAGTTTAACTAAAATGATAAGAACAAGAGATTAAAATGATGTATACAAACATAGATGGGATTTTATCTAGTAAATTAGAATTAAGAGATTACATAAAGAAAGAAGAACCAGATATTGTATGCCTGGTGGAAACAAAGTTAAATGAGGCAATAAAAATAGACATAGATAAAAGGTATAATATATGGAGGAGAGAGAGAGTGGGTAAAGGAGGAGGAGGAGTCATGATGATGTTAAGGAAGGAGATAGTGGTAAATCAAGTGGGGTTTGGGGAAGGAAAATCAGAAATACTGTATGTTAAGATGCATATTAACAAAAAGGAGTTAACAATCATTGGAACATATGTGTCATCAAAAACAAACTCATGGACTAACCAAGAATATAGAGACATGATAGATGACACAATAAGGAGTCTTAAAGAATCATTAAGGAAAGGAGAAAAGTGATATTGATTGGAGATTTCAACTGTAAGGAGGTAGACTGGGAAAATTATGAAAGTGGTATGGGGGAAGATGCCTGGGGAGATAGATTCCTGAACCTAATGATAGATAATTTGATGGTCCAAAGAGTAAAGGAAAACACAAGATTCAGAGGAAACGATGAGCCGGCAAGATTAGACCTACTTTTTACAAGGGATATACCAATTAACGATGATATAAGATACAAGTGCCCATTGGGAAAGAGTGACCATGTAATATTAGAGATGGATATAGAAGAAGGAAAGGAAGATAGAGATGAATCATACAAAGGAGACCGATTAAATTACAGAAAGGCTGATATTGAGAATCTCAAGAACTATTTTAAAACGTAAACTGGGAGGAGATGGAAAACTCATTAACGGTTCAAGAGAAATATAACTTATTTTGGAAATATACAAAACTGGGGTCAGGAATATGTTCAAATATAGACCTAAAGAAGAAGGAAAGAAAGATTGGTTTAATGCAAGATGTGCTAGGGCAAAGGAGAAACGAGATGGAGCATGGAAAAGGTGGAGAAGAAACAGAAATCCAGAAAATAAGGAAAACTTCAAAACAGCAAGAAATGAATATGCTAAGGTGAGAAAGGAAGAAGAAAAGAACTATGAAAAGGACATTGTCGAAAATGTAAGGAACAACCAAAATTGTTCTACAGATTCATAAATGGAAAAATAAGACAAAAGAAACAATAGAAAGGTTAAAAGGAGAAAACGGAATGGTGGAAGACCCAAAAGTATGGCAGAACTGTTAAATAGTAAATTTCATGAGGTCTTTACTAAGGAATCCAAATTTGAAAGACCACAGGGTAATAGAGACTGTCTATATGAAAGAGATTAAAGTAACCAAGCTTGAAATAAAAAAGTTGATGACGGAATTGGATGAGGAAAAGGCAATGGGACCGGATGAAGTCTCAGGCAGAATACTGAAAGAATGTAGGAAGAACTAGCAAGTCCAATATACAACATCATAAAATGCTCAATAGAAAATGGAACAGTGCCAGTGGAGTGGAAAAGAGCTGAAGTGGTTCCCATATATAAGAGCGGAAGGAAGGAAGAACTTTTAAATTACAGGCCGGTATCACTAACTAGTGTAATATGCAAGATGTGTGAAAAAGTAATAAAGAAGCAATGGATCGAGTTTCTTGAAGACAACAAAATATTATCAATTAGCCAATTTGGTTTTAGAAAAGGTCGGTCATGTGTGACAAATTTATTGAGTTTCTGCTCTAGAATAGTTGATAAAGTACAAGAGAGAGAGGGATGGGTTGACTGTATTTATTTAGATCTAAAAAAGGCTTTTGATAAAGTGCCACATGAAAGATTACTATGGAAGTTAGAGGAGAATGGTGGCTTAAAAGGAAGCACATTGAGATGGATGAAGAATTACATAAGGGGGAGAGAAATAAGGACGATAGTTAAAGATATGAAGTCCAAGTGGAGAACAGTAGACAGCGGAGTGCCACAGGGGTCAGTATTGGCACCAATACTTTTTCTCGTATATATAAATGACATGCCAGAGGGAGTGAACAGCTACATAAATCTGTTTGCGGACGATGCGAAACTGTGCAGAGTCATTAAACAAAAAGAGGATTGTGAAATACTACAGGAAGACTTAAACAAGATCTGGAAATGGAGCAAAAAATGGGAGATGGAATTCAATGTGGACAAAAGCCATGTCATGGAAATGGGAAAAAGTGAAAGACGACCAGTGGGAATCTATAAGATGGGAGATGGAGTAGAACTAGAAAAAGTAAAAAAGGAAAAGGACTTGGGAGTGACAATGGAAGAAAATAATCAACCGGTTAGCCATATTGATAGAATTTTCAGAGAGACGATAATTTGCTAAGGAATATTGGAGTAGCATTTCACTATATGGACAAGGAAATGATGAAGAAATTGATAAGTACTAAAATAAGACCTAGATTGGAATATGCAGGAGTTGTGTGGACTCCCCATAAAAAAAGAAACACATAAGAAAATTAGAGACTACAAAAATGGCTACAAGAATGGTTCCAGAATTTAAAGGGATGGCATATGAGGAGAGACTAAAGGCAATGGATCTACCAACCTTGGAGCAGAGAAGAGAGAAGGGATCTGATACAAGTTTATAAATTGATTAACGGAATGGATGAAGTGGATAATGAGAAACTGATCCTGAGAGAAGAATATGACTTTGGAAGCACAAGATCGTATAGTAAGAAACTAAGGAAGGGACGATGTCTGAGAGATGTTAAAAAATTTAGTTTCCAAAAGATGTGTTGAGACTTGGAACAGTTTGAGTGAGGAAGTGGTATCAGCAAAGAGTGTACATAGTTTTAAAGAAAAATTGGATAAGTGTAGATATGGAGACGGGACCACACAAGCATAAAGCCCAGGCCCTGTAAAACTACAACTAGGTAAATACAACTAGGTAAATACACACACACACACACAGTATGTGACAAGGGAAAGAATGAAAGCTGATGATGACAATGTTGGTGAGGGAGAAAGAGAATTTGAAGGCTTTGATACGGCGCAAACCTCACTATTTGATAGAGTCTTGACTATCGAACGTAAATTAGATAAATTGATAAAGGAGAGTATGGGAATGAAGAGAATGAAGAACAGGATAAAGAGCTCCAGAAATTGAAAGAAAGGATAAAAAGAGTGGAAGAAAACGAAACTAGGCTAAGAACCGAAAATGAAGAATGAAAAGTCCAAATAGCGAACTACAAGAAATTGATGGAAGAAGGACTCGGTAAAGCCGAGAAAGAAAAAGAGAAGCTAAAAGATCTAGTTAACAAAGAAGAAAAAAGAGTACAAGACGTGATTAAAAAAGAAGTACAAGCATGGAGAATCCAAGATAAGAAAGACAAGGAACCATTTCAAGAAGTATTTCAAAAACAGTTAAAATAAAGAGATGAAAATATGACAAGCAAAATGATAGGAGTCCTCAAGAAAAAAGAAAATTTAGTAAGAGAAATTGCAGAAAAAAAGAAGATTGTAATTATTTTTGGACTGAAAGAAAAAAATGTTAAATATAGACCAAGAAGGGAAAAAGACGAAATGAAATCAGTAAAAGACCTACTAAAATATCTGAATGACGAGGATAGACAGAACTTAGAAGAGGAAGTAGAAGTAATCCATAGAATGGGACCATATCAAGAAGGAACAGTGAGACCAATTAAGATATTACTAAAATCACAAGCAGCAGCAGAAGAAGTACTATATAGAAAAACAAAACTCAAAGAAACAGAAGGTTGCAAAGATATATATATATATATATATATATACATTACAAGGGCACTGGCCAAGGGCAAACAAAGTGTTGGAAAAAAAAAAAAATCCGCTGGTTGCCAGGCCCTGTTAAGAGGAAAGTAGAAAGAGAAAACAAAAAATCTAAAAGGAGGGTCCAGTTAACGAAGAGGTGTCTTGACACTCCTCTTTGAAAGAGTTTAAGTCATAGGCAGGTGGAAATACAGTCACAGGTAGAGAGTTCCAGAGTTTACCAGTGTAGGGAATGAAGGAGTGAAGATACTGGTTAACTCTTGCATTAGGAAGATGGACAGAATAGGGATGAGAAGAAGTAGAGAGTCTTGAGCAGCGAGGCCGCATTAGGGGGGAAGGCATGCAGTTAGCAAGTTCAGAAGAGCAGACAGCATGAAAACAGCGGTAGAAGACAGATAAAGATGCAACATTGCGGCGGTGACTTAAAGAATCAAGACAGTCAGTTAGAGGAGAAGAGTTGATAAGACAAAAGCTTTAGATTCCACCTTGTTTAGTAAAGCTGTGTGTGGATCCCCAGACATGAGAGCCATACTCCATACACGGGCGGATAAGGCCCTTGTACAGAGCAAGCAGCTGGGAGGGAGAGAAAAATGGACGAAGACGCCATAGGACACCTAACTTCTTGGAAGCTGATTTAGCAAGAGTAGAGATGTGAAATTTCCAGTTTAGATTTTTAGTGAAGGATAGACCGAGTGTGTTTAATGTATATATATATATATATATATATATATATATATATATATATATATATATATATATATATATATATATAAAGAAAAATAGAAACAAGGAGGAAAGGAAGAGACACAATGAACTGGTGGTAGAAGCAAGAGAAAAAAATAATGAAAGGTCAGAGGAGAAGAAGGCATTTTTTTGGAGAATTATAGGAGACAGGATAAGGAAATGGTATATAAAAGAGAAAGAAGAGAAAAAAATGGAGGAAGTTTAACTAAAAATGATAAGAACAAGAGATGAAAAATGATGTATACAAACATAGATAGGATTTTATCTAGTAAATTAGAATTAAGAGATTACATAAAGAAAGAAGAACCAGATATTGTATGCCTGGTGGAAACAAAGTTAAATGAGGCAATAAAAATAGACATAGATAAAAGGTATAATATATGGAGGAGAGAGAGAGGGTAAAGGAGGAGGAGGAGTCATGATGATGTTAAGGAAGGAGATAGTGGTAAATCAAGTGGAGTGTGGGGAAGGAAAATTAGAAATACTGTATGTTAAGATGCATATTAACAAAAAGGAGTTAACAATCATTGGAACATATGTGCCACCAAAAACAAACTCATGGACTAACCAAGAATATAGAGACATGATAGATGACACAATAAGGAGTCTTACAAGAATCATTAAGGAAAGGAGAAAAGTGATATTGGTAGGAGATTTCAACTGTAAGGAGGTAGACTGGGAAAATTATGAAAGTGGTATGGGGGAAGATGCCTGGGGAGATAGATTCCTGAACCTAATGATAGATAATTTGATGGTCCAAAGAGTAAAGGAAAACACAAGATTCAGAGGAAACGATGAGCCGGCAAGATTAGACCTACTTTTTACAAGGGATATACCAATTAACGATGATATAAGATACATGTGCCCATTGGGAAAGAGTGACCATGTAATATTAGAGATGGATATAGAAGAAGGAAAGGAAGACAGAGATGAATCATACAAAGGAGACCGATTAAATTACAGAAAGGCTGATGTTGAGAATCTCAAGAATTATTTTAAAAACATAAACTGGGAGGAGATGGAAAACTCATTAACGGTTCAAGAGAAATATAACTTATTTTTTAAAATATACAAAACTAGGGTCAGGGAATATGTTACGAAATATAGACCTAAAGAAGAAGGAAAGAAAGATTGGTTTAATGCAAGATGAGCTAGGGCAAAGGAGAAACGAGATGGAGGATGGAAAAGGTGGAGAAGAAACAGAAATCCAGAAAATAAGGAAAACTTCAAAACAGCAAGAAATGAATATGCTAAGGTGAGAAAGGAAAAAGAAAAGAACTATGAAAAGGACATTGTCGAAAAATGTAAGGAACAACCAAAATTGTTCTACAGATTCATAAATGGAAAAATAAGACAAAAAGAAACAATAGAAAGGTTAAAAGGAGAAAATGGAATGGTGAAAGACCCAAAAAGTATGGCAGAACTGTTAAATAGTAAATTTCATGAGGTCTTTACTAAGGAATCCAAATTTGAAAGACCACAGGGTAATAGAGAAACTGTCTATATGAAAGAGATTAAAGTAACCAAGCTTGAAATAAAAAAGTTGATGACGGAATTGGATGAGGAAAAGGCAATGGGACCTGATGAAGTCTCAGGCAGAATACTGAAAGAATGTAGGGAAGAACTAGCAAGTCCAATATACAACATCATAAAATGCTCAATAGAAAATGGAACAGTGCCAGTGGAGTGGAAGAGAGCTGAGGTGGTTCCCATATATAAGAGCGGAAGGAAGGAAGAACCTTTAAATTACAGACCGGTATCACTAACTAGTGTAATATGCAAGATGTGTGAAAAAGTAATAAAGAAGCAATGGATTGAGTTTCTTGAAGACAACAAAATATTATCAAATAGCCAATTTGGTTTTAGAAAAGGTCGGTCATGTGTGACAAATTTATTGAGTTTCTACTCTAGAATAGTTGATAGAGTACAAGAGAGAGAGGGATGGGTTAACTGTATTTATTTAGATCTAAAAAAAGCTTTTGATAAAGTGCCACATGAAAGATTACTATGGAAGTTAGAGGAGAAGGGTGGCTTAAAAGGAAGCACATTGAGATGGATGAAGAATTACTTAAGGGGGAGAGAAATAAGGACGATAGATAAAGATATGAAGTCCAAGTGGAGAACAGTAGACAGCAGAGTGCCACAGGGGTCAGTATTGGCACCAATACTTTTTCTCGTATATATAAATGACATGCCAGAGGAGTGAACAGCTACATAAATCTGTTTATGGACGATGCGAAACTGTGCAGAGTCATTAAACAAAAGAGGATTGTGAAATACTACAGGAAGACTTAAACAAGATCTGGAAATGGAGCAAAAAATGAGAGATGGAATTCAATGTGGACAAAAGCCATGTCATGGAAATGGGAAAAAGTGAAAGACGACCAGTGGGAATCTATAAGATGGGAGATGGAGTAGAACTAGAAAAAGTAAAAAAGGAAAAGGACTTGGGAGTGACAATGGAAGAAAATAATCAACCGGTAAGCCATATTGATAGAATTTTCAGAGAGACGATAATTTGCTAAGGAATATTGGAGTAGCATTTCACTATATGGACAAGGAAATGATGAAGAAATTGATAAGTACTAAAATAAGACCTAGATTGGAATATGCAGGAGTTGTGTGGACTCCACATAAAAAGAAACACATAAGAAAATTAGAGAGACTACAAAAAATGGCTACAAGAATGGTTCCAGAATTTAAAGGGATGGCATATGAGGAGAGACTAAAGGCAATGGATCTACCAACCTTGGAGCAGAGAAGAGAGAGAGGGGATCTGATACAAGTTTATAAATTGATTAACGGAATGGATGAAGTGGATAATGAGAAACTGATCCTGAGAGAAGAATATGACTTTAGAAGCACAAGATCGCATAGTAAGAAACTAAGGAAGGGACGATGTCTGAGAAATGTTAAAAAATTTAGTTTCCCGCAAAGATGTGTTGAGACTTGGATCAGTTTGAGTGAGGAAGTGGTGTCAGCAAAGAGTGTACATAGTATTAAAGAAAAATTGGATAAGTGTAGATATGGAGATGGGACCACACGAGCATAAAGCCCAGGCCCTGTAAAACTACAACTAGGTACAACTAGGTAAATACACACACACACACACACAAAAAAAAAAAAAAAAAAAAAAAAAAAAAAAAAATTGGGTGGTGATATGGGCCCTAATATGCGCACCACTATAAATAAAATTGCCTGTGCCAATAAGAGGTGGAAGCTGAACAGCATTTCCCCATATTCTTTAAGTATACCTATAAGTGCTATAGACTGTAACATAAAATATATATACAATGGTACCTTGAGATACAAGCTGCCTGAGAAACAAGTTTTTTGAGATATGAGGTACGATTTGGTAATGTTCTATTTTGAGGTATGAGGTAAATTTTGAGATATGAGTTATGCTTAGGGATTTTGCCACTATAGTCAGCGGCTCGGCGCATCGGTCCAGCCTCACCTGAGCTAGTATCCACGTGTTTCCCAGGGATCTCATGCACCGTGATTCTTTTTCCATCATTTTCACACTATTTACTGATCTTTTTTATTGTCTAAAGAAAGTGCAATTTTAATTTATGTTTAATGTTTACATGTGAGTGGTGCCTGCATCCTTTCCTTCCTCCCTCCTCCTCCTCCACTATTTACCATCATTAGCCAAAACTGTGTGTCTTCAAGGTAAGAACACTAAATAAACTTTTGCTGTTATTTCATATATTTTCATGCATTGATAAAGTATATATGTGTGTGTAACTGAGAAGGCAAAACAAATTTCTCATACCTCTGCCAACCTCCTCCAACAACACTTATCGTGGAGGGGGATGATGAAAATGTAAACAAACTTCTCTACCGGCTGTGTGAGGCCTCTACTCTTCCCCCTGCCCCTGCCATGTATCTCTCTCTCTCTCTCTCTCTCTCTCTCTCTCTCTCTCTCTCTCTCTCTCTCTCTCTCTCTCTCTCTCTCTCTCTCTCTCTCTCACTTTAAAACTTCATTTATTGAATGAATAATGAGCTCTTCTGTGATTATTAGTGCAGCAAGTCTTCTGTCGATGGCTATATTTGTACCCTCCACCTGATTGACAGTCCCAAGTGAGGGTGGGGATTGATAGGGTAACGCCCCATGGAATGCACCTTCTTAGATAAATACACTTTTTAAGAGTGGTTTGTCTATTTATATTATCTTTTTCTTATGTTTTTGTGCAATAATTATTATTTTCAAGTACCTTTTTCTTACCTGAAAACACAAAAAAATAGGGTTGCTCATTTGGGGAGGCTGGAATGGGTTAATGGCATTTCAATGGGAAAAATTGTTTTGAGATACAAGCTTTTTGAGATACAGGGGATCCTTGTGATTCGACTGTTCACAGTTTGAATTATCGCCAATTCGAACTCAGTTAATTAATACCCAATCCTTAACCCTCAAAGTACGGGGGGTTGATTTACTTTCCGTCTGTTACAACGGGGAAAAATCACACCTGTCAAAAATGCTAAAAATATTTTTTCTTGATAAAAAAAATATTTCTTTGTGTTATTCTGAGTACAAGGATGTAGTTTTTAACATGTTATGACCTCACACACCAAAGTTATTGCATATAAAAAAATTCAGAACCCGCCGCTAAGAAATACCCTCCAAACTCAAATAATGCCGCTCTCTCTCTCTCTCTCTCTCTCTCTCTCTCTCTCTCTCTCTCTCTCTCTCTCTCTCTCTCTCTCCTTTTGGGCATTTGAATTTGATGTTAAAGTAGGAACTTTTGCACTTTCATGTCAAGAAAATGTGAACTCAGATATATGAAATGATGTGCAAAACAGGAAAAGAAAAATAAACCACATATTACAAGTATTGTGGATTTCTATAATAACTGGAATCTGGCAACCCTTATTAGCAATGGAAATGACATGACTTGCCTGACAAAGCACAGTCTTGTAGAGGCAACCATGGGGTGACACACAGCAGCGCATTACTCAAGGGGAATAGGCAACGGGAGGAGGTTTATGAACGTCGCTGTGAGGGTTGGTCTCTGTCTCCCAGATCACTATCAAAATCATTACTGGAGTCTTCACTTTCTTCTGTCTCAATAAAAAAAATCACTGTCTTCATTTTCATCACTCCTCAATGTCATTACCGAGTAACACTGACATAACATCACTCAGAGTACCGTTTCCTCCCTCAGGGACACGGGGGTTGCCAGATGTTGCCTTGAAATGGGAAAAGATGACCTATTGTGAGGGAACATAATATGTCTCAAGGCTCGAGGAGGCGAGTGAGAAAAGATGCCAGATACCTCCACTTGCCCTAGGACCAATAGTGAGGGGGAGATTCAAACGTTTAGCACGGAAAAATCATGATTACATGTACGATCCCCGCCTCTCTGCACGCGACGCTACAATCGTACATATACGATCGCTGTACTTTAAGGGTTAAGGTTCGTCCGAATGACTTGCCAATTCGACATTTATATCTCACGCACCACCCACCCGGTCAAATCTGCCGCCAGCTCGCCAGGAGTGACAAAAAGAGAACAATTGAGGAATGAAGACATTAGAATCAATCTTGGAATTCATAGAGAGAGGAATACTGAGATGGTTTGGTCACATTATGAGGATGGAATGAGAGAGGTACCCCACAAAATACTACTTGTGGAAGCCAAGAAGGAGACCAGTGGGCAGACCAAGAAAGAAACGGCAGGATGAGTGAAGGAAGCAGTAGAGGTGAGAGGTACAACCATGGAGAGAGTGGAGGGGGAGAAACTGTATGAAGATCGGACGTTGTGAAGAAGTTTCGTGAGGCATCACAGCTGACAGGGCATCAGCCTTACCTGGTGTATGGTGAGAAGGTGAAAAGCCTGCCAGGCGAATTCCAGTGGGTATCACACTGGCCTATGATATGCAGAAGGCGGGCCATAGTTCTTGGTATGAAACCAGAAACATTATCACACACAAGCTGTCGTCGTTCTTGCTATGCTAGGCAAACAGCCTATCAACCAAGACCAAGCTTAATCAAAATAAACCAGAACAAAACCATATGCCGCTTATACCTCAACCTGTGCTTCGTTCTGGAATTGCATTTTCACTTCCTCTTGTTGAAGAAAAGTAAGTAAAAAAAACTAAAGAACCAAGACGTGCACGACAGCAACTCTTGAGTTGGGGGTGGTTGCCATGAGCCCAAACTATTGACATGATATATAAATATTTTATCTTAATGTATTGATGAAATGTTATTTAATATTCGAACATGAAAAATTTAGGCACGTTCTTTTTAGTTTAAATAGAAGGTTTTCATTACATATATTATGTTTATTTTTTCATTGGGATGGCATACGGAGAACCCAAATTCATGGCCAGCCCGCCAAGTGGAAGTGTAAAGAGGCCTTTCAAAGATAAGCTTGAGCTTATAAGAAAGTGTGAGGCAGGTATAGCTCAGTGTCGTTGCAGCACAAATGGGTGTCTCTAAGATCGACAGTATCAACAATTTGGAAGAACAGGGACAAGTACCGTGAGACCGCTGCATCATGCAAGTGTTTTTATTTCCTAAAATGTACTATACACCACCCTAATAAAAAAAAAAGTTAAATATAAATGAAGCCTTTAATAATACTGATTTACTCTGTTAGTGTTTTTGAGAGGTTATATTGATGTTTTAGGGGGTCTAGGCTGGAGATTGGTCCCTATCCCCCCTAATTCTTAAGTATCTCATGGGAAAAATTGCTTCACAATTCAAATAAACGCTGATTTGACCTATGAAAAATCGCTCTAACCCTGTCAAATTGCGAGGATCCCCTGTTCAAACTCTGTCACAGAAGGAATTAAACTCTTATCTCAAGGTACCACTATATACAGGGAGATCCTTGTGATTCGACTGTTTGCACTTCAAATTATTGCCAATTTGAACTCAGTTAGTTAATACACAATCCTCAAGGTTCGACCGACTGACTCGCCAATCCGACATTCATATCTGGCGCTCCACCCACCTGGTGAAAATCCGCCACCACCCCAAATTCGCCGCAAACTCGCCAGGCAGAAGTGTAAACCGATGCTACCCTGTGTTGTTGCTTAAGGCAGCATCACACTAGCACTTTTTCATCAACTCTTCCTGTCAACTTTCTGAAGACTGTCAACTTTTGTTGATGCTGGTCATCACACACAAGCTCGCTTCCGCCTTTGTCGCTTTTGTCAGCTGTAAACAAACATGGCGGCCCCTTCACCCCCAGCAAGCCGTTGCTATTTTTTCGTTGCTATTTTCAGTCTTTAATGATCTCTATGAGAAACTTTTCAGACAGCTTTGTCCACTCATAAACAACAGTGCTGCTCATCTTGGCCACTTGTTCCTTGGAAGTTCTGCCTTGGAGTGTCGCAGTTCCAGACAAATGTAAACAAAGAACTGAATTATTTTTTTACTGTTAGGCTAGAACAAAAAATAAATATATATAAATATATTTACATCTACAGGCAACCCCGCTTAACGAAGGTTCACACAACAAAATTTCTCTACAATGAAGGTTTCATTTTACTACCATCTGAACACCAAACTCGCTTTAACAAAGTTTTATCCAGGTAATTCTTTCCAAGTTTGAAAGCCCCGCCATATCACGCAAGATGACAGGCTTTTGAATACACCAGCGCCTCTCGTGGACAACACGTGCACCACTCAATCCCCATGTTCAAAACAATAACTGCGTCAGCAGCAGCTCGTCTTCCCTCGCTCAACATAGCACCAAAACGCCCTGCAATGTCGCCTAGCGTTGCTAAGAAGACCAAGAAATCTCTTACTCTCGAAGTGAAGCTGGATATTATTCACAGACACGAGAGAGGCGAGAAAACTGATAGTATTGCTCGCCACCATCTTGATTCCACCTATTGTGTCTACTATTTTCAAGTCAGCAGACTCTATTAAGAAGGCTGGCGAGACCGTATCTTCTTTGCAAGCTAAAAGAACCACCTGAACTCGTGACTCTACAATGGATAAAATGGAAAGCCTTGTGGAAATGTGGTACATAAGTTTTGTATGTGATACAATGATGCTCCCTTTGTTTACATTCCACAGGTTGCCGGTTAATGTCTTTCCTGTTTCACTCTCCCTCCCTTCATAAATTTAAGATCATCAACATTATAAAGTTATGACATACATTAGTGTACATTATAATGACTTAAATTAAACTGCCTAAATGTTTAACTTCATAATTTTTACTTTCATTAAACCTTTCACTGTACTATGATGCACTCTCGCTTTGTTTACTCTCAATGGAAGTTCAAGTCAGGGGTTAAACTTGTTATAATTGGTTTGCTTAACGAAGTTTCTCTTAATGAAGGGTATTTTAGGAATGTAACCCCCCTTCGTTAAGTGGGGTTTGCCTGTACTTATCAAGATTCTATTGATTTGAGATTATAGCATCATTTCAATTAACAAGATAATTAATTTTATTATAAAGTGTTAATTAGAAACCATGGATCGTAATTTGACTTAAAATTGATGCTAGAGGAAAACGGTACATTTTGTCTGACTAAAGATGACGGACAGCCACCTCCAGCCCCAGCCCTAAGAAGCACAATTTCCTGCCTTTCAAAGATAAGCTTGAGCTTATAAGAAAGTGTGAGGCAGGTATAGCTCACAGTGTCATTGCAGTGCAAATGGGTGTCCCTACATCAACAGTATCAACCATTTGGAAGAACAGGGACAAGTACCGCGAGAACACTGCAAGTGTTTTTTTCAAAAGTGTACTATACAGCACCTTAATGTGTTTAATAAAAAAAAAAAGTTAAATATAAATGAAGCCTTTAATAGTACTGATTTAGTCTAAGTTAGTGTTTTTAGAGGTTATAGTGATGATTTGAGGGAGTCTAGGCTGGAGGTTGGTCCTTATTCTCCCTAATTTTTAAGTATCTTATTTTGAAAAATTGCTTCAATTTGAATAAACGCTGATTCGACAGATGAAAAACCACCCTAACCTCGTCAAATTGTGAGGAACCCCTGTATATATATATATATATATATATATAGGCAATCCCCACTTAACGAACGGGTTACGTTCCTTAAAAACGTTCATTGTGCGAATTTTCATTAAGTGAACCAATTATAACAAGTTTGACCCCTGACTTGAACCTCCATTGAGAGTAAACAAAGCGAGAGTGCATCATAGTACAGTAAAAGTTTTAATGAAGTTAAAATTATGAAGTTAAGGGCAGCGTCAGGTTTAGATCTGTATTAGATCGGTGCTTCATGTCTCTGGTAAATATGCATGAAATACTCTGAATTTTATGTTGTGAAGTATTGGGAACATGTACATCAATATTAGACATTCATCCCCATTCTAGTCC
Source organism: Portunus trituberculatus (assembly GCF_017591435.1). NCBI lineage: Eukaryota > Metazoa > Arthropoda > Malacostraca > Decapoda > Portunidae > Portunus > Portunus trituberculatus. Next base: position 13,070,312 of record NC_059263.1, on the reverse strand, counting down.
CTAACCCCACCTTGCAATTATAATTGCTACTAAATATTATGAGTGTTATTCTGGCATTATTATTTGCTCCATAACCTTCATTTTCCTGCGGCAAAGACACGTTTTGATATGAAAGGTTTCCACATCATTAGATTTTTCATTTCCTCTTTTGTTTTTGTTTTATGAAGTTTTTTCAATTTTTTTTTTTTTTTTTTTTTTTTTTTTTTGGACCAAAAAAATATTAATACAAAATTACAGGTCACATATATAAAAAACTTGTGACGTGAATTGAAAGAAGGAGCATTCTTCTCCTTTTTAGTTTTTGTTTCATTGAAATCAAGCTAAAATTGGCTTTGAAATAGTTTTTAGAAGGGGAATAACTTATGTTTTGAGATACGGGCCGATAAAGTTTATCGATCAATCTCGATCCCGTTATAGTACACTAGGAAGTTTATTCAGATTTACTCTTATGTTCTTTTTTTATTATCTACAATCTCATAATACAATTAGATGTATATGAGGCTCCTAGTCCCCTCTTGTCAATGATATATTGGTTCTGAAGAGGCTTTTCTACTGACGTCCAGCTCTCACTTTTTCTGGTTGTGATGTTTTTTTGGACCAAAAAAATATTAATACAAAATTACAGGTCACATATATAAAAAACTAGTGACGTGAATTGAAAGAAGGAGCATTCTTCTCCTTTTTAGTTTTTGTTTCATTGAAATCAAGCTAAAATTGGCTTTGAAATAGTTTTTAGAAGGGGAATAACTTATGTTTTGAGATACGGGCCGATAAAGTTTATCGATCAATCTCGATCCCGTTATAGTCTATACACTAGGAAGTTTATTCAGATTTACTCTTATGTTCTTTTTTTATTATCTACAATCTCATAATACAATTAGATGTATATGAGGCTCCTAGTCCTCTCTTGTCAATGATATATTGGTCCTGAAGAGGCTTTTCTACTGACGTCCAGCTCTCACTTTTTCTGGTTGTGATGTGTTCTTGAAGTTGCATGTTGTGCAGTGCATATATATGGTGTTCTCGTATACATCAGGCTCAAAACTGTAGTCAAAGGCAGGATCTGGGCATGAATAACTAGAGGAAAGAAGATTTTTCAACCTCCCTTTCATTAGCATGACAAGCTCGTCGTCACTTTCCACGTCTTCATTTCCTTTCTCAATATTTTGTAGAAGAGCTTCTCATATTGTGAATAATGAGGCCTTTTCTTCTTCATTTCCTTGTCTTTGTTCTGTGTGGGATGTGGTGGGCTGTGGTGTGGCGGTGGTGAGGGTGGTGGTGGTGGGTGATGACAGGATGTGTACTGGAGCACTTGAGGTGTCAGGTTCAACACGCTCTTTATATTCTTTGAGCTTCCATACTTATATTCCAGGTGTCCTTCCTTTGCTTATTCCTCTTAGACGCCTGTCCCATGGTTGGCAGTAGGAGAAAAGCAGGATGTAATGAATAAATTACGTGCTGTTTAGCAGAGTGAAGAGCGGATAGTGAGAGATGCAGCAACAACCTCTCTCTCTAATAGCTTTCCCGCTACTGAGTCTCGCTGGTGCCTTGATTGACGCCACTCATAGACTTTCAGTGTTGCTGTATCATGTCCACCAAAAAAAGTTAAGATTTTTGCCTTTTTTTTTGTAGTTTGAAAAAAAAAAAAAAAACTGATTCTGCTGATGTAAACAAATGCACGTGATTGAGTATGGGACCTTTAGATGGCATTGATACATAAACCAATGTGTGTTTCGCCATAAAACTTCATGAAATAATAGCTAACGTGTATCCCAATTACATATTTTTTTTCCACAAAAAACATTATTTTTCATATTTTTTTTTGCTCTCTAAACCGAACATTCCCCTTAAACATTTAAGCAGTTTAATTTAAGACTAGTTCATTATAATGTACACTAATGTATGTACGTAAGTAACTTTATAATGTTGATGATCTTAGATTTATGATGGGAGAGTAGAGCGGGAAAGATGCTAGCTGGGAACCTGTGGAATGTAAACAAAGGGCGCATCGTTGCACTGTATACAAAACTATGTACCACATTTCCACAAGGCTCTCCATTTTATTCATTGCAGAGTCATGAGTTTGGGTGGTTCTTTTAGCTTGAAAGGAAGATACAGTCTCACCAGCCTTCTTAAGAGAGTCTACTGACTTGAAAATTGTAGAGACAGTAGATGGAGTCAAGCCGTGGTGGCGAGCAATGTTATTAGTTTTCTTGTCTCTCTCGTGTCTGTGAATAATATCCAGCTTCACTTCGTGAGTAAGAGACTTCCTGGTCTTCTTAGCAATGCTAGGCGACATTGCAGGGCTGGTTGCAGGGCATTTTGGTGGCATGTTGAGCGAGGGAAAATGAGCTGCTGCTGGATACTGTTATTGTTTTTAACTAAAAACGGGGAAGGGTAGGGAGTGAGTGGTGCTCATTTTGTCCACGAGAGTTGCTGGTGTGTTCAAAAGCCTGTCGGCTTGCATGATATGGTGGGCTTTCAAACTTGGAAAAAATTACCTGGATAAATTTTTGTTAAAGCGAGTTTGGTGTTTCTTATATGAGCAGATGGTAATAAAAGGAATCATTCGTTGTAGCGAAATTTCATTGTGTGAACGTTCTTTAATTGGGGATAGCCTGTACTTGATGCCAAGCCTCTCCTTTGCCTTCCCATACCATCATCTATATGAGTCATGTAGCTTGCCACCAAAAAGGTGAATAATATTGATTTTACATAGATCAATTCTTATTTACTTAGGTAAAAATCTAGGTCTGGAAACAGATTAAAGTGATTTACATTGTTTCCCATGGGGAAAATGGTTTTGGATTTGGAACAATTAGGACATGGAACAGCCTTCTGGAACAAATTTTGTTCCAAGTCCGACGAGGGTCCACTGTATATCAATATGTATATACAGTAAGCCCCCACATTTAGCGATGCTGTTAGTCTGCCGAAACCATCGCTAAATTGGAATTTTGCCAAATTTGAATGATACTTTAAATAGGGAAAAATACCAATCAGTCTTTCGTCCGCCCAAAGTCCCTATTTCGAGTTCCCATTTACAGCTACAACATCGCCACCTTCATGAGAATCAGCACCCCCCGAACCACTAGTGGAGGCCATGGTGATAGCGAAACTCGCTAAATAGCGAGGATGGGAGCACAAAAAATGAGTTCACATGCTGGATTAACACACACAATAGCTCGTGTCGAGCGGGAATGCTGGAGGCACTGTGGGGCTGATTGGCTCAGAGCGTGCGGGAGGCGAGACAGTGTTGCGCGGTACATATGCTAAATATGAGAGAAAATCACGAAACTTGAAGGCTAGGCCTTTTCCCAGACAGTCGCTAAATTAGGGTTTTGCTAAGCTGGATTTCACTAAATTCGGGGGCTTACTGTACATAGATATATTTATATTCTGTCTACCATATGATATGATGTGGCGCTTTTTTGTATGCTATTTTGTACCCATGTTCTTTCAGTGCTTAATAACATTAACGATACTTTCTTTCTGATTTTCAGGCTTCAGAAGATCATGGATCTCAGTATACAAGTGCATGGAGAGCTCAATAGTCTTTATGACATGGTTTTCGCCTTTGTGGAGTGTGGCAAGGTGCAACAGGCACGAAAGCTAGTTGAGGTGAGTGGCCTGGCTTGCCTCTGATTGAGCAACACCAGTACAAGCACAGTGAAAGATGTTAATAAATTCACTCTGCCTTCTTCAAAGGAACTCACTTTGATGAATCTCCATACATAGTTTCTAGACCTGTATTCTCTCTCTCTCTCTCTCTCTCTCTCTCTCTCTCTCTCTCTCTCTCTCTCTCTCTCTCTCTCTCTCTCTCTCTCTCCTCTCTCTCCTCCTCTCCTCTCTCTCTCTCTCCTCTCTCCTCTCTCTCCTCTCCTCATCTCCTCTCCTCTCTCTCTCCTCTCCTCTCCTCTCCTCTCCTCTCCTCTCCTCTCCTCTCTCTCTCTCTCTCTCTCTCTCTCTCTCTCTCTCTCTCTCTCTCTCTCTCTCTCTCTCTCTCTCTCTCTCTCTCTCTCTCTCTCTCTCTCTCTCTCTCTCTCTCTCTCTCTCTCTCTCTCTCTCTCTCTCTCTCTCTCTCTCTCTCTCTCTCTCTCTCTCTCTCTCTCTCTCTTGCCTTGGTTTTCTTCTTTACTTAAACTAGTAAAGAGGTGAACAACACAAACCTTTGGTGGTGGAACAGAATTGCAGATACAATGCTGGTTGAGGTAAGGGAAGGGTGTGGTGGTGATTGCCTTGCTCTGGCCCACCTCACAGCCACACCTCATCTCTGTCTGGGTGCCATGAAGCTCCACTGTCCATTACCATGCCAATTACCACCAAAGTACAGTGGAACCATGCATGCTTTGAGGTCTGAGGGTCTCCAAGTGCACAGGTTCGAATCCTGTCCATGGTCCGAGTGTGTGTTGGGCTTCCTCACTCGGGGCAACGGTTTTCTAGCGGGTGGGCTTTGAGATAGGAGATACCCTTAGCCCATAAATTCCCGTCAAAAGCCCACATAGTGTAAATAAAAAGAAATCATAAATAAAAAGTCTTCTTCAACCATCTCAACATCTAATGATACAACAATAACATGAATAGCACACACACACACACACACACACAAAGAAATAGAGTAGGTAAGATGGGAGGAGGAGTGATGTTGCTGGTTAAAAAAGATATAAAGGTGGATCAAGTGAAAGAAGGTATGGGAAAGGCAGAAGTGCTAAAGATCAGAGCAGAAACTAATGAAGGAAAAAAGAGGCACTACATAGTGGTGTACGTACCACCTAAGACAAATGCATGGTCAGTACAGGAATATGAAGAAATGATAAGAGATACAGGAACATGTCTGGAAGAAATGTTGGGTGGCTGTGAACGAACTATAATGATGGGAGATTTTAATTGTAAAGAGGTGTGTTGGGAGGACTGGTCAATGGAGGGATCAGAGACAACATGGGAAATACACTTTGACACTGGCAATGGAAAATGTGTTAACTCAGTGGGTCAAAGAAGATACTAGGTTTGGAGGAGAGGAGCATCGTCAAGACTGGACTTGGTCTTTAGTACAGAGCCAATGGTCATTGAGGAGATGAGGGTGGAGTGCCCTTTAGCAAAGAGTGATCATGCAGTTTTGGAGTTCAAGGTGATAGATGAAGAGAAATCTAGAAGAAATGAAGAATATAAAGTGGGAAGATGGAATTATGCCAAGACAGATTTTGGAAACCTAAAGAAATTCTTTCAAGAGACAAATTGGATGAAATTCAAGAGTGCTAAGGAGCAAATGAAAAGTGGAAGGAATTTATAAAAATATACAAAGAAGGTGAGAAAAATTTGTACCAATAAGACAACATAGAGAAGTTGGAAAGCAGGACTGGTTTAACGATAGATTTGAAAAGGCTAGAACAAGAAAAGAGGATGCATGGAAGAGGTGGAGAAGGAAAAGACGGATTAAGCAGTGGAAAGTTACAAAAGAGCAAGAAATGAATATGTGTTGATTAGAAGAGAAGAAAGAAAGAAACAAGAAAAGGATATAATTGATAAATGTAAAGACCAACCAAGGCTTTTTACAGACATGTGAACAACAACATCAAAAATAGAGAAAGTATTGAAAGTTTAGAAGTAAATGGAGTATGCAGTGAGGATCCCAGGAAATGGCAGAGGCTATGAATGGATGCTTTCGGAAGGTATTCACAAAGGAGACTGCTTTTGACAAACCACTGGTAATGGAACAGAAAGGGATTATGAAGGAGTTTCAAGTAACTGTGGAGGAGATCAAGAATATGATGGGGAGTTTAGAAGTGAGAAAAGCTGTGGGACCTGATGGGGTATCAGGATGGATTTTAAGAGAATGCAGGAGCAACTGGCAGAAAAAGTTTGTGAAGTAATTGATGCCTCATTAAGGGAAGGTGTAGTGCCCCAAGACTGGAAAAGAGCTAACATTGTCCCAATTTATAAATCAGGTAACAAGAGAGACCCATTGAACTATAGACCAGTGTCACTTACAAGTGTGGTAGCTAAGATGTGTGAGAGGGTGGTGAAGAATAGATGGACAGACTTCTTGGAGAAAATGACATACTTTGTGAGTGTCAATTTGGTTTTAGAAAAGGGCGTTCATGCACGACAAACCTGATATGTTACTATTCGAGGGTGATAGATGTAATACAGGAAAGAGATGGTTGGGCTGATGGAATATATCTGGATTTAAAAAAGGCCTTTGATAAGGTACCACACCGGAGACTGATCTGGAAACTTGAAATGGTAGGAGGAGTGCATGGCAGTTTACTAAAATGGATGGAAGACTTTTGGTAGGAAGAGAAATGAGAACAATAATTAAGGACAGACCATCAGAATGGGGCTTGGTGGAGAGTGGAGTTCCACAGGGATCAGTGTTGGCACCAGTAATGTTTGCGGTCTACATAAATGACATGGTGGATGGGGTGTCCAGTTATGTGAGCCTATTTGCAGACGATGCAAAATTGTTAAGAAAAGTGAGATGTGACAAAGATTGCGAACTACTCCAGGAAGACTTGGACAGAATATGGAAATGGAGCTGTACATGGCAAATGGAGTTCAACACGACAAAATGCAAGAAATTAGAGTTTGGCAAGAGTGAAAGAAGAATCAGGAGTATGTACAAGATAGGAAATGAAGACATAAAACCAGTCATGAAGAAAAAGACCTTGGGGTGACAATTACCAATGACCTATCGCCAGAGAGACATATAAACAAAATAATTGGAGAAGTATTGAACTTATTGAGGAACATAAGAGTGGCGTTCAGATATTTAGATGAAGAAATGATGAAGAAAATAATTACTGCAATGATAAGACCAAGGCTTGAATATGCAACAATACAGTGGGCTCGAACTTAAAGAAACACATAAGGAAACTAGAGAAAGTACAGAGGGCTGCAACAAAATGGTGCCTGACTTAAGAGATTTGACTTATGAAGACAGACTGAAAAGAATGCAACTTCCGACCCTGGAAAACAGAAGAGAAAGGGGAGACCTGATAGCAATATACAGAGTGATGATTGGCATGGAAAAAATGGATAGGGAAGATCTGTGTATGTGGAATGAAAGAATGTCGAGAGGGCATGGGAAAAACTAAAATGGCCACTTATAGGAGAGATGTGAAAAATATAGCTTCCCTCATAGAAGGGTGGAAGCATGGAATAGTTTAGACGTGGAAGTGGTCAACGCAAGGAATATTCATGATTTTAAGAAAAGCTGGACATTAGTAGATATGGAGACGGGACAGCATACGAGCATAGCTCTTTTCCGTATGTTACAATTAGGTAAATACAATTAGGTAAATACACACACACACACACACACACACACACACACACACACACACACACACACACACACACACACACACTGTGTATGTGGAATGAAAGAATGTCGACATGGGAAAAAACTAAAATGGCCACTGGAGAAGCGGAATAGTTTAGACGTGGAAGTGGTCAGCAAGGAATATTCATGATTTTAAGAAAAGCTGGACATTAATAGATATGGAGACGGGACAACACGAGCATAGCTCTTTTCCCGTATGTTACAATTAGGTAAATACACAAGAGCTTCATCTAACTAACACTCCACACGCTAAGCAATGTGCTTGAGTGAGAACAGTTATTGCTATTGAGGGGCGACCAGAGCGAGTGAACGAGTGTACAGAGTGAACATAGCCTGGTGGCGTGTACATGGGAGTGATCGGAGGTGGGAGAACCTCCACACTCCAAACGACAGAGCGGGAACCCACAAAGGCCAGCCATAGCAGCCGCCAACGCATCCAACCACACACGTAACTACCAGGCCTGGCCCCCAGTGACCACACACCCACATGTTCCCAGGAAGAGTAAGAAAAATGGATAGACCGGTAAGAATAAATTACCAAATTCAAAATATGTTGAAGAGGCCCAGGAGCAAAGCCGAAAGTGGCCAGTCAAAGCATGAGTCCAGCTTCAACAGGGCAACATTGCAAGGTAGATTGGTGATGTTGGAGAAGAGATTTGAGGAGTTAGTGAAGGAATTAAAAGTTCAGAGGAGTGAGGAGGAGCAGGATAGAGAATTCCAAGGCTTTGAAGGAAAGAGTTAAGAGACTGGAGGAAAATGAAAACGATTGGTGGATGAGAATGCACTTGAAAGTGGAGGTTGAAAAATACAAGAGACGGTTGGAGGAGAAAATGGATAGAGTAGTAAAGGAGAAAGATGACTTTAAGGAAATGATTAGTGAGCAGAATGAAAGGCTTGAAAGGGAATGGGAACTGAAGAAAACACAATGGACTGAGTCGAGGAAGCAGAGATGGTTGGATTACAAGAAATAATTAAAGATCAGTTGAAGGAAGACAAAAAAGAAAGGTCCAAGGAACTGGTTAATGTAATGAAGAATAAGGAAACATTGATAAGGGAAATAGCAGAAAAGAAGAAGAGTGTGTTAATATTTGGGATGAAAGAACAAAATATAACATATAAGCCTAAGAGAATTAAGGAAGAATTGAAAACAGTAAGAGATCTGTTCAAAAATCTAAATGATGATAAAAAAAAGACCTACAAGAAGAAGTGGAAGAGATCCATAGACTGGGTCCGTATAAGGAGGGAGTGAGCAGACCGATTAAAGTAGTACTGAAGTCACAACAATCTGGAGGATGTCCTATATAGAACATCAAAGTTAAGAGAGATAGAAGGTTGTAAAGAGGTGTTTGTGAGAAAGAATAGAAATGAGGAAGAGAGGAGAAGATATAAGGAATTGGTGGAAGAGGCGAGAAGGAAAAATGATGAGCGGTCTGAGGAGGAAAGAGAAAGTTTTTTGGAGAGTTATAGGAGAGAGAGTCAGAAAGTGGTATGTGGAAAGAAGGAATACGGAGGAACCCCTAGAGGGAGCAGTGGGTGGACCGTAATGTATACTAATATAGATGGGATACTGTCAAGTAGATTGGAATTGCAAGACTATATGATAGTGGAGAAGCCTGATATAGTGTGTTTGACTGAGACAAAATTGCATGAAAAAACAAAGATAAATTTGGATAATAAATATAATATATGGAGAAAGGATAGGGAGAGTAAAGGTGGAGGAGGAGTTATGATTATGACGAAGAAATAAATAAATGTGGATAAGGTTTGGTATGGGAAGAACAATGCAGAAGTGATAAGCATAAGGATAAAAAGTGATGGAAAAGAATTAATAATCATGGTGACCTATGTACCTCCTAAAACAAATTCTTGGACATTAAGGAATACGACAATATGATCAAGGATACTTTACAGAGTTTGGAAAGTGTATTATCTGGAAAAAGAAAGGTGATACTAGTAGGAGATTTTAATTGTAAGGAGGTGGATTGGGAAAATCTAGTAAGTGGTGTTGGAGAGGAAGCATGGGAGAGAGATTTCTTAATCTAATGATGGAAAATATGATGGAACAGAGGGTGAAGGAAAATACTAGATATAGAGGAGATGATGAACCGGCTAGACTGGATTTGGTGTTAACAAGAGAAGTGTACCTATGTGGAGATATACAATACAAGTGTCCTTTGGGAAAGAGTGATCATGTGGTTATGGAAATGCAGATAGCAACAACACAGCGAAGGAAGGACGAGACATACAGGAGTGGTAGATTGAATTATAGAAAGATGGACACAGAAAGTTTGAAAAATTATTTCAGAAAATTAGATTGGGAGGAGATGTTACAAATCAGAGAAGTGCAAAAGAAATATGAGATTTTTATGAAATATTATAAAGAAGGAGTTATGAAATTTGTACCAAAGTATAAACCGAGAGAGGAAGGAAGAAAGGATTGGTTTAATGCAACTTGTGTTAAGGCTAAGGAAAAGAGAGATGTGGCTTGGAAAAGATGGAAAAGAGCAGGAATATACTAAATAAGGAGAATTATAGAGTGGCGAGAAATGAGTATGTGAGGGTAAGGAGGAGGAAGAAAGAAAATTTGAAAAGATATTGTAGACAAGAGTAAGGAACATCCAAAATTGTTTTACAGGTTCATAAATGGTAAACTTAAAAGAGAGAGTCCATTGAAAGATTAAAAGGAGAGCAAGGGATAGTAGATGACCCTAAGAATATAGCGGAATTGCTAAATAATAGGTTTCAGCAAGTATTTACTGAAGAAACAATGTTTGTAAAGCCACAGAATGTACAAGGAAATGTGCACATGGAGGACATTAAGATACCTAAAAGGAGTTATATAAAATGTTGGAGGAACTTAAAGATGATAAAGCGATGGGACCAGATGAAGTTTCAGGAAAATTATTGAAGGAGTGTAGAGAAGAATTGATTGATCCATTATATGATATTATAAGGTGTTCATTAGAAACAGGGAAGTACCAGTAGAGTGGAAGAGCTGAAGTGGTGCCCATTTATAAGGGAGGCAGTAAGGAAGAGCCTCTTAACTATAGACCTGTGTCTCTAACAAGTGTGGTCGGTAAGATTTGTGAGAGGGTGATAAAGAAATATTGGATACGGTTCCTGGAGGATCATAAGTTATTATCGGATCATCAATTTGGCTTCAGGAAAGGGAGGTCATGTGTAACAAATCTACTGAGCTTTTATTCAAGAGTGGTTGACAAAATACAGAGAGAGAGGGATGGATGGACTGTATATATTTGGATTTAAAGAAAGCTTTTGACAAGGTACCTCACGAGAGACTGTTATGGAAAGTAGAGATTTATGGAGGACTGAAAGGAAAAGTGTTAAAGTGGATGGAAAACTACTTGAGATGGAGGAGATGAGAACGGTAATAAGGGATGCAAAGTCGGACTGGTTGGTGGTGGAGAGTGGAGTCCCACAAGGCTCAGTGCTGGCACCAATACTTTTCCTGGTATATATTAATGACATGCCAGAGGGAGTAAACAGTTATATTAATTTGTTTGCGGATGATGCGAAGTTGTGTAGGTGTGTGAAGAGTGAAGAAGATTGTGAAATTTTACAGGCAGACCTGGATAAGATTTGGGAGTGGAGCAAGAGGTGGCAAATGGAATTTAATCTGAGCAAAAGTCATGTGATGGAGATGGGAAAGAGTGGAAGACGGCCAAGAGGGTCATATAAGATGGGTGAAGAAGTAGTGTTGAAAAAGGTGGAAAAGGAAAAGGATTTGGGAGTGATAATACAAGACCATGGGCAGTTTGAGGCTCATATTGATAAGATGTTTGGAGAAACGTATAATTTGATAAAAATATTGGATTAGCCTTCCATTATATGGATAAAGATATGATGAAGAAATTAATTAGTATGGTAATTAGACCAAGATTGGAATATGCTGGAGTGGTTTGGTCCCCTTATAAAAAGAAGCATATAAGGAAGTTGGAGAGATTGCAGAGAATGGCAACAAAAATGGTTCCGGAATTGGCAGAAATGACCTATGAGGAGAGATTAAAAGAAATGAATTTGCCTACCTTGGAACAAAGAAGAGAAAGAGGAGATTTAATACAGGTTTATAAACTGTTGAATGGACTGGATGAAGTGGATAATGAGCAAATGATGTTGAGAGAGGAAAACTTAAGTAGAACTACAAGATCGCATAGTAAAAAGATAGCCAAGGAATATGCTTGAAGGATGTGAAAAATATAGTTTCCCACAAAGATGTGTGGAGGTGTGGAATGGTTTGAGTGAGGAGGTGGTGTCAGCAAGGAGTGTGCATAGTTTTAAAGGAAAGTTGGATGTGTGTAGATATGGAGACAGGGCCACACGAGTATGATACCCAGGCCCTGTAAAATTACAACTAGGTGAATACACACACACACACACACACACACACACACACACACACACACACACACACACACACACACACACACACACACACACACACACACACACACACACACACACACAAACTGGGAGGAGATGAAAAATTCAGAGATGGTGCAAGAGAAGTATAACTTATTTTTGGAAATATACAAAACAGGAAGAAGGAAAGAAAGACTGGTTTAATGCAAGGTGTGCTAGGGCAAAGGAGAAAAGAGATGCAGCATAAAAAAGATGGAGAAGAAACAGAAATCCAGAAAATAAGGAAAACTTCAAAACAGCAAGAAATGAATATGCTAAGGTGAGAAAGGAAGAAGAAAGGAACTATGAAAAGGACATTGTCAAAAAATGTAAGGAACAACCAAAATCGTTTTACAGATTCATAAATGGAAAAACAAGACAAAAAGAAACAATAGAAAGGTTAAAAGGAGAGAACGGGATGGTGGAAGACCCAAAAAGTATGGCAGAACTGTTAAATAGTAACTTTCATGAGGTCTTTACTAAGGAATCCAAATTTGAAAGACCACAGGGTAATAGAGTGAATGTCCATATAAAAGAGATTAAAGTAACCAAGCTTGAAATAAAAGAGTTGATGACGGAATTAGATGAGGAAAAGGCAATGGGACCGGATGAAGTCTCAGGCAGAATATTAAAAGAATAGAGAAGAATTAGCAAGTCCTATATACAACATCATAAAATACTCAATAGAAAATGGAACAGTACCAGTAGAATGGAAAAGAGCTGAGGTGGTTCCCATATATAAGAGTGGAAGGAAAGAAAAACCTTTAAATTACAGACAAGTATCACTAACTTGTGTAATATGCAAGGTGTGTGAAAGAGTAATAAACAATGGATTGAGTTTCTTGAAGACAAATTATTAACAAATAGCCAATTTGGCTTTAGAAAAGGTCGGTCATGTGTAACAAATTTACTGAGTTTCTACTCTAGAATAGTTGATAGGGTAAAAGAGAGAGAGAGGGATGGGTTGATTGTATTTACTTGGTTTTTTAACCCGTACAGCGTCAGCAGATCTGAGACTTTGTGATTTCGCCAGTGCTGGCCACATCATGGATTTTTTTTTTTTGCTAAACCAGTCTTAAATGATGTGAAACAAATGAAAATGACAGTCATTCCTCCCAGAACTGACTGGAAGTGGTATTAATTGGTGCGAGATATTTTGTGCTAAGGTTAGCGACTTAGCAAAGCTTTATGTGACTAGTTTATTCGCTTCCTCGTTTCTCACCAGTCGATCCCTGAATTGGACACATGCATAATATCGTTCCTGAGTTGAGAGAAAAACAATATGTCATGTTTTGCTGTTTGGGAGTGCTTGTGGATAAAAATAGAGATATCGCGAGGGAGTGTTGCCTTTCACGGAGCAAATATTTTCCGAGTAATATGTACTTGTTTTTCCTTATAACAAAGCGATTGGAAAAGTCTTATTAATGTCATACAAAGTTTTCACTACCACAATATAACAGTTACCAAAAACAACTGAAATGGTAAGAGTAAGTAATGGAAATTACGCCTTGTTCATATTAGCGGAGTTGAGGCGTCAGTTTCCTGCTACACCTAGTTGAAGGCAGCAGAAACTGCTAAAGTTCAGAATTGTAATAAATAAATACAGGAAGCATTCATGTTAGCAGGGACAAGGAGGCAGCATGAGCAATGTCTACAGTGCATGATGGCAGTATAATGGTAGGTTTTGAGGACGCAATACCTCCGAAAACACAAGAAAGCTCGCCGACGTATCTCATACGTCTCTGACGCCCGGTTTGCTCAGAGTAGCCGACGTATCTCATACGTCTCTGACGCTGTAGGGGTTAAAAAAAGCATTTGATAAAGTGCCACATGCAAGGTTACTGTGGAAATTAGAGGAGAAGTGTGGTTTAAAAGGAAACACACTGAGATGGATGGAAAATTATTTGAGGGGGAGAGAAATAAGGACGGTAGTCAAAGATATGAAGTGCAAGTGGAGAGCAGTAGAAAGCAGAGTGCCACAGGGGTCAGTATTGGCACCAATACTTTTTCTCATTTATATAAATGACATGCCAGAAGGAATGAAGAGCTACATAAATCTGTTTGCGGACGATGCAATACTGTGCTGAGTTATAAAGCAAAAAGAGGATTGTGAAATACTGCAAGAAGACCTAGATAAGATCTGAGAATGGAGTAAAAAGTGGGAGATGGAATTCAGTGTGGACAAAAGCCATGTCATGGAAATAGGAAAGAGTGAAAGACGACCAGTGGGAATCTATAAGATGGGAGATGGAGTAGAACTGGAGAAAGTAAAAAACGAAAAGGATTTGGGAGTGACGATGGAAGAAAATAATCAACCAGCAAGCCATATTGATAAAATTTTCAGAGAAATAATTTGCTAAGGAATATTGGAATAGCATTTCACTACATGGACAAAGAAATGATGAAGAAACTGATAAGTACTATAATAAGACCCAGATTGGAATATGCAAGAGTAGTGTGGACCCCTCACAAAAAGAAATGCATAAGGAAGCTGGAGAGACTACAAAAAAGGGCTACAAGAATGGTCCCAGAACTTGAAGGGATGACATATGAGGAGAGACTAAAGGCTATGGATCTTCCAACATTGGAACAGAGAAGGGAGAGAGGGGATCACATACAAGTTTATAAATTGATTAACGGAATGGACCAAGTGTACAATGAGTATCTGATCCTGAGAGAAGAATATGCCAGTCGAAGCACAAGATCGCATAATAAGAAGCTGAGGAAGGGAATATGTGTAAGAGATATTAAAAAGTATAGTTTCCCGCAAAGATGTGTTGAGACGTGGAACAGTTTGAATGAAGAAGTAGTGTCTGCAACGAGTGTACACAGTTGCTAGGAAAGATTGGATAAGTGTAGATATGGAGACGGGGCCACACGAGCATAAAGCCCAGGCCCTGCCCTGTAAAACTACAACATTTAGGTAAATACACACACTCACACCAGAAAATAAGACAGTTACTGCAGTCTGTTTGCAGATGATGCCCCACTCAGTCAGTTATTTGGATCCAAGTTATCGAGGTTCAACAGTATTAGCTCTTAACCCCTTCCTTACCGCAAGACTGTTTTGTGGTACGTGCGTACCATGCGCAAAAGCGACCTCGTGGTACCGCAAGATGCTGCCGTGTGCGTCGTACCACCAATACATTTCCATGTATAACCGTGGCCTGAGTGCGGATTTTGCCTTTTTCATACTCCACGTGGTTCACTATAAACAAACAAACACTGGAGGCGTTATTTTTAGCCACCCCAGCGTAACAAAACCATCCCCCCCACTAGCCAATCAATATCGGAGTTAATTTTTCATGCATAAACTATAAAGCCAATCACTATTCTTTGACATATATTATTCCCACAGTCCCCCCTAGAACATCAGTTCTCTAGTATCGGCCGTGGTGAAACTGTTCTATTGCCTCTAGTTAGAGATAATGGCTTCTGCTTCGTGTAGCAGCGATGAGGATTACCATAATTATGAGACAGATAGTGAGGATATACTGGAAGACCCTCCAGATGAATATGATTCAGACTATGATCCTGAAAAAGAAATAGGAGAGAGTGATAGTGACAGCAGTGTTGAAACCCTCTCGGCAAGTGAGGGGGAGCAGCCTAGTTATGACAGGGCCACCCTCACCAGGTGCAGAGTGTGTGGTGCTGAATTTATGATTAGTGCACAATTTATGATTATGTTTACGTTTTCTTTTATTAATAAAATGACAAAAATATGTTTAGAAAAAAGTACATAACACTGAGTTAGAAAGAAATATAATGTGTAGATCTGGCCGTGAGGCACGTGCGCACACGGGCAGGGGGCTGCGGTATAGGAGGGGAATGCTTTGTTTATATCGGGGGGTGGCTGCGGTAAGGAATGGGTTAAATCAGAATTGATTAACTTTTCTTTTACCTTTATGACACTAGATTTATGGTACACTGAAATATTATCCTGCATTTGTTACTGAATAGAGGCCTTTGTGAGCTGTTAACATCCATGAGAAAAGTAGTTTTTTTAAGAGATATATGTCAAAAAATGTGTATATACCTCAGTTATTTTATTTAAAAGTTAAATTAGTATATATTTTCATTATTCTGTTAGACACCAGGACTTCGTGCATTCAATGGCAAGCTGGACCAGAAGTGCAATTGGCTGAGGGACATGGGCAAGATAGATGAGCTGGCCAATCTGGTGTCTGTGACCAAGGATATCTTTGACATTGACAGGGACATGATGTACTCCAACCTTCTCAAAGCTTATGGTAAGACTGATTCAGTTTGTGCTTATATTGACAAAGAGTCACTTGAATCAACATACATCTACTCTTTGAATTGTAGAGTAGTATAAACTACAGGTTTTTCCTTCTGTCCAATGCAGTTATTTGATCATTCTTTTTTTCTACCTCTTGCCTGCTACATGATCAGTTATGCTTTATAATTGTGATATTCTGAGTGCACACCCATTTGCTCTGCATGTAAGTACAGGTTTACCTTGCTATTCGATGCCTCATTATTCAATTATTCGATATTCTGATCATTATGAATTACATCCACCCGCTTGTCCAGGCTTGTGTATCCAATTTTAAACCATCATCCAATCATAAACAAACAAACCACGATTGCATCGCCACCCATGTCGCAGCCACTGCCCATCAAAACTCATTCCCGCTACAAGTAAGGATAATTAGTGAACAGATTTCTGCTCTTTTTTTTTCTGTTTGTCTTTCTGCTTGTCTTCTACTGAAATTGCTGATCCAAAGGCCTAGCTTTGTAGCGATCCTGAGCCACCTGTTGCATCAAGTTCAAGGCTTTGATCAATCGTGTTGAGTTTGTGTTTGTGTTTGTTTTGCTAAAATTCCCATTCTTTGTCGGGTATTACGAGTGACACAAGCTTGATGTTTTCCAAGCGGACTGCAACACCTAGAGCTAGTGAACTGAAGGACAAAAAACCAAGGAAAAGCTTATCTTTAGAGAAAAAAAAACTTGAAATTATTAAGTGCCATGAGGGAGCTGAAGAAGTCAACTTCATGACCAGAAACCTGCAGTTACCCCAATCCATTGTCCCCACTGTCATCAAACAAGTAGCAAGTGTAAAGAAAGCAGGTGAGACAGCTTCTACATTAATGGCAAAAGATGCTAATGAGAAAGAGGAGCCAATAGTGGCACCTGTTAACTAAACTGAAGCTCACTTTTCTCTTCTTGCTAGTGGATATAGGCCTGTAGGTGAAACCTTAGTATAAAAAAATAATGAGCCTATAACACTACCTCCTGAGATGGCGCAGAAAAGTAAAGTGTTCTCTATCTCTCAATACAAGTTAGGTCTAAGTTACTTTTTCCCATTAAATTAAATCCTATTGAACCTTGAGTTCACTATTCGATCATTTGTTATTCAATCTGGTTTTGAGGAATGTAAGCCAGTCATAAAATGAAGGAAACCTGTACAGTGAATCATCAATTTTTCACTGTTTAACTGTCACTGTTTCTCTTTTACTCATTTGTTTTCATTGGAACTTAACTATTTTTACAATGTAGGAAATGGAAAATTACTAAGGTAGCTACGAGCAGCATCTTTAATGGGCCAAACGTTTCGACATTTCATCTTATGTTATCATCAGTGGTCTAAAATAAAATAAAACGATAAATCAAATATAAGTATAAAAGAATACAGTAAAAATACAAAGAGAATTATAATGGTAAAAATTCACACTATCATAAGTGGGTATGCTGACAGAGTATTGTTGAGGGATGGCTTTACTTGGGAAATATATAGGGATTCCAGTATTCTTAAACTATTACTATTACAGGTGGCGAGGATACGGAAATGACTGAGATTGGGTTGAACCTTACATGAGAGGCAGTGGTCCCGTATCGCGGAAAACGGGGCATTGTGTAGTGGGCGCCCTGTTCTGGCAGACTGGCCTAAATGCTCGCTGGCTCGGTTTATAAGTGAGCGCAAGGTGCTACCCACATACTCAGCCTGGCAGCTGGGACAAGTAAAACAATAAACAGCCAATGAGCGTAAGGCAGTTGGCAGAGTGTCCTTAAAACAGAAAAAACTGTCTATACATAGATTATTTGTAGACACAATACGAAAATGTTTATCAGGATAATATTTTGTAAGTTTTTCATAGAGACCCCTTTCTAATTTCTTGGAAACCTCACCTAAAAATGGGATACGTAAATAGATTGCTTCTTTGGCAACAGTGGTAATTGGTTGTTTAAGATGATATTTACTTTGGAGAAAGTTATTCAGAGTTTTCTCAAACAGGTTGGTGGTGAAGCCATTATTGTAGAAAAAATCCTTTAGGAAAGTAACTTCATTATGGAAATTTAGGTAAGAAGAAGACAGAGTAAAGGCACAGTGTAAGAGGGTACGGACTGAATTGATTTTGAAGCGGAAACTGCAGAAGCTGAAAAAACTAATACCAAGACCAGAAAATGTAGGTTTACGATAAATAGAGGTGGAAAGTCTACCTATATATTTCCCAAGTAAAGCCATCCCTCAACAATACTCTGTCAGCATACCCACTTATGATAGTGTGAATTTTTACCATTATAATTCACTTTGTATTTTTACTGTATTCTTTTATACTTATATTTGATTTATCGTTTTATTTTATTTTAGACCACTGATGATGACATAAGATGAAATGTCGAAACGTTTGGCCCATTAAAGATGCTGCTCGTAGCTACCTTAGTGATTGCTTTCCTACTGAAAATACGATTTCCCAGAAATCAACCTGTTTCGGAAATAAAAAATTGCTGCTGAACCTCAATAACTTGGACCCCAATATGTCAGATTTTACAATAAGTCAGACTCTGACCAACCCAGGGACTAAAGTTCTATTTGAACTGCTTCCCCTCTCTCTCTTTTTTTTTTTTTTTCTCCCACATACTTGTATCATGTTTTCTATTGACATTATCCAAAATCTAATTCCAACAACAATGTGCATTTTAGTTTAAAATGATACCAAACAAAAGTCAATCCGAGTTTTTGCCAATTTTGTGAAAATTTTTGAAGTGTAAAAAAACATTTTTTGAGATATTTTCTCCTAAATTTTTTTCATAATTTTGTCCTAGATAGATAGATGTAAGATGCGCTATTGCCTTTGCAACGGCAGCGCAATTTTCTTTTCTTGCTTCAGGGCTGGATCAGAGCTAAGTCACTCTTTGTTTTTCTAGTTTTCCAAAGTTCTTCCACATACAGTGTATATTTTTCTATTTCACCTTCACTTACTGGGTTGAACAAAAGAACTTTTTTTAATATGGTGTCTTCTGTAATTGCATATCTGCTGCGTATGTCTTTTAGTCCTTGGCAGTGTAATAAAAAGTGTTGTAGTGTTTCACTTTCTCCTTCCTGGCAGATGTCACTTTTTCTCCCCTCCACTAAACCTCTTCCTCCAGTTTAGTTGTAAAGAATTAGTTCGGCACCTGAACAATAATTTAGATTTAAATGTATTATCATATATGTTTTCTTCCTTGATTTCTTTTTTATTCATAAAGTACATATTCAACGTTGATTTTCCTTCCATTCCTGCCCTCCATTTCCTTTCTCCCCATATCCTTACTCTCTCCTTCATGTACTCTTCAGTCATTTGATTTAATTCTTCCATATTGCTTATGTTGACTTGTTTCATATACCCTCTTATTAATATAAGCCACTGACTTCCTTTACTATTTTCCTTCATTTCTTGTATTATTTCTCTTAATAAATCATTATTTCCTTTCAATACATGTTTTGCGTAGCATAATTCAATTTTTATATCTCTTTCTTCCATGGTGGCACTTCTTACTTCTCCTCGTAATGCCTCTACTGCCACATAATTTGGTGCTCCTAAAATATGTCTCCAAACTTTATTTTCTATTCTTAAGTCCTCCGAAATCTTAAGATATCTTAATGAGTTAGACTCATTCGGGGGTTGTGATCCTTTGGGTTTTCTGCCTCTTTTTTACAAAAAGATTGCTTCTCCTCTCGCTCCAAAATTGGCAGTTATTTTTAGAGCTCTTTTTCGTAAGGGTTCTTTTCCGGTATGTTGGCGTACTGCAAATGTTACCCCTATTCCAAAGGGATCTTCATCCTCCATTCACCCCGGTGACTATAGACCCATTTCCATAACCCGGTATTATCTAAGATTTTTGAGCGCCTGCTGGCCAAGCGTCTCAATCGTTTTTTAGATATTAATAATTTGTTGCCATCTAGTCAGTTTGGTTTTAGAAAAGGTCTCAGTACTTCTGATGCTCTCGTTTGCATAACGCACGACATGCAAGCTGCCCTTGATGCTGGTCATGAATCTAGAGTAATTTCACTTGATTTTAGTTCTGCATTTGATCGTGTTAATCATAGAGCCCTTTTATCGAAAGTTAGATCTATTGGTATTGGTGGCGCGTCCATCAAGTTCTGTCAGAGTTCCTAACGAGTCGAAGGCAGCGTGTGACTGTTGATGGCTGCCTTAGTTCTTTTAGTCCAGTTGTATCCGGTGTTCCGCAGAAGTGTTCTGGGACCTCTTCTTTTATTATTTATACATCTGACATGTGGTGTGGGATTGAATCTAATATGGTTGCTTATGCTGATGACACCACTATATATGCGACAATTCCTTCCCCACAGGATAGGCAGAGAGTCGCTAATGTACTCACTCAAGATGTTTCAAGGATTCTGTCATGGTGTGATCGGTGGGGTATGAAACTGAACCCGAGTAAATCCCATAGTATGGTTATTAGCAGATCAAGGACACCTTTCCCAGTTCACCCTGATATTGTTGTCAACGAAGTACCTATTCCTAATTGTTCGTCTCTGAAGTTACTCGGAGTCACCCTTGATCCCAAACTTACTTTTGAGTTGCACTTGCGTTCACTTGCATCATCAGTCTCATGTAAAGTTGGTTTGTTACGCAAATATAGGCGGATATATTCCTCTGATGATATTGTAAGAAATTGCTTTTACTCTTTCATACTGCCTCATTTTGAATATTGTCACTCTGTGGATCTCTGCAGCAGAGTCTCACTTAAAGCTTTTAGATAGAGCATTCAACCAGATTAAATTTCTTCTTCCTAATCTTGAGATTAATCTTCGGCATCGTCGTTTGGTTGGATCATTGTCCTATTTCTTCAAAATCATGTCTAATTCCAACCACCCGTTGCATTGTCATTTGCCTGCCCCTTCACTACCAGCACGTGCTACAAGACAATCCTTGATCATGAATGACCGTTCCTTGTCTGTGAATGGATGTAATACTTCACAATTTTCCCGGTGTTTTATCCCAGTATCTGCTAGACTCTGGAATACAATTCCCAACGAGATTGTTAATTCTAGTAACATTGAAGCATTTAAAAAACGTGTGAATACCTTTCTTCTCTCTGAACTCACTACCTCTTAGATCTCTACCAATCTTCCTATTCTGTTGTTCATTCCTGTTACTTCCTTTCACTTATCGGTGAGGTGCCGCCCACTGGGCCTTTGGGTTTATACAGTTATGCTTTCCAGTGGGTCGCCTTCATTGACCTTATAATAATAATAATAATCTTTGTAGTTGTTCCAGTTCTGTTTTATTCCAGTCCACTACTGCTCCTCCTGTGAGTACACTTGGCAACACTACACTCTTCCAGTATGTTTTTCCTATTAAAATTTTATTACATGATCTTGCCGCCACTGGAAAAGCTAAGTTTGACATTTTTCTTGCCAATTCAATTTTCATTTCTTTATATTTCTTCATATGCTTTCTTTCTTCTGTAATCCTTATTCCTAGATATTTAATTTCTTTTACTACCTCAATATCCTTTATCTTTTCTGGTTTAGGTTCTTTTCTATTAATAATCAAACATTGGCTCTTTTGTATATTGATGTTCAGCCCACATTCAGCAGAAGTCTCTGTCACTAAAGTTATCATCTGCTCCATTTCTTTCCTGCTGTTTGATAATAGAAGCCCGTCATCTGCATGGAACAATACTGGAATGTATAGTTTACTGTTTTTAAATCCCATGTGGCTTTCATTTATCTTTTTAATAATATGATTAACAAGTAGCACAAAGAGCAGTGGGGATCCTGTACACCCTTGTCGTATGCCACTGCTTACTGTGACATCCCCAACTTTCCTCTGGCCCAAGAACATCTGTGTTTTGTCATTTGTGTATAGTGTTACTATAGTGTCTATTATCTTGGGGTTGCATTCATAGTATTTTAACACCTTTATTAACTCTTTTCTGTTTACGGAATCAAAGACTTTTTCAAAATCTATAGCTGTAATTACTAGTTTCTGTTTCCTTTGTTTGCTATTTTCTATGCAATAGTTTAAAATGAATAAATTATCCTCTAGTCGTCTGCCTTCCGTAAATCCTGCTTGCAATACGTTTATTTCTCCAAGTGACTTAATGTGTTCCAAGAGTTTTCCTTTAATTAAATTCATAGTAAGCTTATAGTTGGTATTTGTTAGGGCTATTGGTCTGTGCTCTTTTACTTTTGGCTTATTTGTTTTGGCAATCATTACTGTTTTTGATATCTTCCATTCGTCTGGTACTTCATTTTTATTTATGACATGATTTAGGCAAATTGTTAAGGCTTGCAAACACGTTGGATTTTCTTTAAACCATTTTAATATTTCTCCTTTTATCTTATCTGGACCTGGTTGTTTTCTACTTTTTATTTTACTTAGTGCACTTTTCACATCTTCTTCCCTCCATCCATCCATCCCACCCCATTGCTTTACCTTGCTGCCACATTACTGTACCTTCTAAACTATCCATATGTTCCAGTATTTGTTTGGGGAAATATTGTATTTGGTCATCAGCAGTGTAGTTAATCATGAATTTTCCTGTACCATCAGGTTCCAAATTTCCTCTTAGTGCATCATAGTGTTCTTTTAGGTTTTCTGGTATTAGTGTTATTTTATTTCTCCTTCCGTACACTATTCTAGGGGTTCTTTCTCTCCTTCTTATCTCAGCAGTATATTCTTCTTTAATTTGCTCATTCCATTCTTCATTAATCTCATTTGGGTGCTTTCTGTATATTGTATTCCAATATTCTACCATTTTTTCAGGCAATACATCCCAGTCTATTCTGTTCCCTACCTCATCATAAACTGCAATTTCCTTTTCTTCCTTTTGGTTAACTCCCCTTAATTTATTTATCATATTCCACATTTTCTTTCCAGAATCCTTTGCTTCTTTAATTTCTTTAGTAATCTTTTTCTCATTTATAGTCATTTCATCCCTTATTCTCTGTTGTACTTTCCTCTTTTGTTTATTGTACAATTCCTCATAATGCTCTCTTTCGTTTATATTGCTTGCATTTCTTTTCAGCCTATTATATTTTTTTCTTAATTTAATTTCTCTCGGAATCTCTCCAGTCATCCATACTGGTTCTTTGACTGTCTTATTATCTAAAAAAGTGACCTTTTTCCGATATTTCTTCTTAAGGGTTACGTCTGCATTATCCTTTATTAGCATTTCTAGTTTTTTCATATCTATATGTTCTCCCCTACCATTTATTTCTTCTATGTCATCCTGCATTTTTTTCAAGAATTGCTCCTTTAATATTTCACAGTCTGTTTTATAATACTCTCTCTCCAAAACTTCTGTTCGTTTCCTTTCTTGGTTTGTATCTATATTAAATACTGACTCCAATAAACAATGATCAGACAAATCAAATATACCTTTTTCTTCATCAATGACCATAGTTTCAAAATACTTGTACATAGATTCATTAACTAACATGAAGTCAATTGCACTTCCTATGTTTCCTTGCCTCCTTGTTATCTCCCCTTCACATTTCTGATCACCATTTAATAGTATCATATTCCATTTTTCCATAATATCTAAAACTAATTTTCCATTATAATTTAAAGGTTGTGGTCCTATAAATCCAAGATGTCCATTGAAGTCTCCTAATAAAATAACCATCTCCTCGTCTTGGACTTTTTCAAGTTCTTCTCCAATTTTCTTTATTATTTTTTCATTACGTTCTTTATCAGACACATCTATATATGTAAGCAGCATAATTATCACAACATTCCTTATTTTAATTTCTACTTTCAAAATATCACAGTTATCACATTCCTTTTCATAAATATCATATCCATCACGCTCATACATCAACACTGATAGTCCTCCTCCTTTTTTATCATTCATATCTCTCATTTTTTCCACACACATTACTCCTTTTGAGAAATCCACCTTCTTATACTTCTGTTGTGTTTCTACCAAACATACAATGCAACATTCATTCATCTCTTTCAATAGTTCTTCCACTTCCAAACTTTTTGCTCTTGTTAATCCCTTTATATTTATTAGTTTTACTTTCACTTGATATACCATCCTGTTTCTCCATTCTCCTTTTTCACTTTCAGTTCCTCTCTCAAGTTCTTATCTGTCTCTCGTTCTTTTTTGGTCATATCAGGGGCTATCATAATGCTTTTTAATCTCTCACTCTCTGCATTCCTTAAGTTTTTTGCCTTCTTCAGTATATCAAATTTCTCTGTAACATACCTTAATCTTACTAACAAAAGTCTAGGCTTTGGTAACTGACCTCTGCCATCACCTATTGCATTCCTCTTACCAAGTCTTATTGCCTTTTCTATTTCCACATTTCTCACTCCCACTCCTATTTCAAATACTTCATTGCATCTCTCCTTGTCATCCTGTTCTCTCTCATAACCTTGTTCCTTATTGGATTCGTGAACCCCATACAAGACAAGGTTATTAAGCCTATTCCTTTTATCTTCTTCTTCTCTAACAAATTCTAAAACTTTTTCTGAAATTTCTTCAATCAGGGTTTCCTCTATATTTACTCCCTTTTCTATTGATTCTACTTTACTTTCCAGTGCCAGCAGTCTCTCTTGTAATTCCTCATTTTGAATCTTTAGAATCATATTATCTTCTTTTAATTCTCTCACCATTGTTTTCATCTCTCTTTGTTGCCCTCTGCACATCCTACATTTCCATGCAACTATATCCCTTAGCTCCACAATCTTCTCATACTCCTTTTCAGTCACCTGTTCACAGCCGCAATGGAACCACCGATCACAGACCTCACACATAAGACCATTTTGATTCCCTCTCACCTTTACTTTATAGGTTCCACAATTATTATTCTCTCCCTGCTGTATCACTTCTTCCTCTTTACCTTCCCGAGACCTATCACTTAGGTTTTTTCCTCCATTGTTGGCCTTCGTGGCCTCACAACTCCTGCATATCTCTTCGGTGTTTATCTTTCCGTTTAAACCACATCTTCTGCACGTCTTCTTCTTTGCTCCTCTCCCTCCTTCATTATACATGATTCACTTGGTACTTTACCACTTATAGTCGTAATTTCCATATAAACAGCCAGACTTTAGCCCTGAACTGCCAGCCGCAGCTCCTCCAACCGTGTGTTTCTCATATCCTTCTTTTGTTATTTGTATTCATCTGATTGACATGAAATTTTCACATATGATTGTTTACTTGATGGGGACTTCCTGGAGCATGATAGGATGATTATGCATCAGATCCCTGCTTCTCTAGAAAATATTCACTCATACGTGAGGATCCGGAAGGAGCTGTCAGCAGTGTCATAACAATTTGCCGTTTTATGACAGAACTGGACACTCTCTGAGTTGTTATTAGTGTGTTGAAGTGAGATAATGATACTCTAAAGTAATTATTACTGTCTCAAAATAATCTTCAGTAATGGTGTTGTGAGAGTTATATGATGTATAGTTGTGATGATGAAAGTAGTGAGAAAAAAAAAAAACATTGTGAAAAGATCATAGCAGTCTCATGATACAGAGAGAGGATGAAAAAGCATGTCAGTTAGGCGTGGGATGAGGTGAGGGTCTCAGGGTCTCGGAGGGGGAGATAACATGCGTGACGGAGAGCAGGTGAGGGTTCAAGATCCAGCTGTCAGCCACAGCTGTCTCACAATTGTATGTTTATTTCTTGGTTTCTTCTCTTCTTGAAGTGCCTGATTCTAATTCTTGTTAATTTATGCCTGGAAGCAGTTGTTTCCGAAAAAGTAAAGCTAAATGACGCATGACCCCTCTTGACTCCTGAACATGTACCGAGTCACTGAGTGAGACACACCAAAGGTTGAAATTCATCAAGAGAGAAAAGTATTAGTGTAAAATTTTTTCCAAAGACAAGCATTAAGTGATACATAATTTTTTTAGGGTGTGTCATGCAAATCGTGCACTGCACGAGACATTTAAATATGGCTTCTTGATGGGAAGGGTATTTGATGATAAAAAAATAAACTACACCATCTGGTAATTTAGGGACTGAAGGTTTCAGAGAGACAATAATTCCAAAAATTTTTAATCCCCCAAATATTAAATAAATAAATCCTGCACCTTCCCTAAAGTCCAAGTTGAACTGCTTGGCCCACCCCCCACCTTTTTTTTTTATCTTTTTGGGGTGGGGGATGAGAATTGATATAACTCGGACATTTGCATTTGTCGTACCAAGCTTCTCCCCTGTTAGTCCAAGTCAGCGAGGGTCAGCAATATTTTGGTATTGTTGGTCAGGGAAACCAAAATAGGCAAAATTTTGCATTTCATTAAAAGTCTAGTGAGACACAAAAGTTTCCCAAACCTTGCATGGATGATGCTTTGCATGTGGAAGCCAGCATGAAACTGATCTGAAAGGAACAAGTAGCATGGTCAGTAATATGGTGATACTGTGTTAATTGTGAAACAAACATACAAATGATGAGTTAAATTTTGGTAGGAAAAGTTAGGCAAATGGTGAGTTGTATGATTAGCTGGGATTCCACTGTATATGCTTGATTCAACACCCCATTTTTTATTTATTTATTTATTTTTACAGTGCAGAAAAATGACCCAGATAAGGCTCTTGGGGTATGGACCAACATGCAGGAGGAAAACCATCAACCCTCAGACAACTTCCTTATTGAGCTTGGTCAGTTCCTGCTGGCCAGTGGTCGTCAGGTACCTTTTGCCATACCCAAAAAGGAAGCTGCGCCCATGAGTACCACACCTAAAGGTGAGGTCACACCTACGAGTGAAGCCACATCCAAGAAAGTAACCGCACATCAATCAGAATCGACATCTGTTGAACAGTTTAAGCAAGCTCTAAAGAGAAAAGACTGGACTGCTGCTCTGGATCTCAAGAAACGGTGAGTTTATAGATGGTACTTGATATAGTGTATTACCATTGCTGTACAGTAAGCATGTATTTCACACACCTCTCTGTATAGTTAACAGAGGAAGTGATTGTCACACCTAAATTTATTACCAGTCTTACTTTCAAAACCTTGCCTGATAAGCAGGTTTGCCAATCCATTACTTATACAGTCATCACAGAGTAGCAATAATGGGAAATTTCTGAGAAGTGGTTACAATCACCACAAACAAAATCAGACCCCTTCAGTGCAAAGTGTACGCAAAATAGAAGTCACACAATACCATGAAAATTGTGCTCAAGTTGGGTATTTATGTTGTGATGGTATCAGGCAACTCAGGGAGGGTAGACACTTCTGTGATGCCCAGCCTTGGTGCTTCCTTACTAGTGGAAGAGAGTGGATGTATGTTGAACTCCAGTTTTACATTTTGCCTGGTTTTCCTTACCTAATTATCATAAGCCTGAAAACCTTGCTTTTGACTCGCAGATGCAAAAAAAGATTGTATTCCAGGCCTAAGGGAAGAAAAGTTACTGTCTATGAAATCTGCTGGTGATTGGAACATGATAGGATAATTGTAAAATGGCTTCTTGCTGTGTTTACATCCTCTCTGACATGTTCTTAAGCAGCTCTGCATTCATTTCCTTCAGTTTTCTAGCTGTCAATTGTCATGTTTTCTTCAGAGCAATCACCACGAGTCTATTTGTCGTCTTTTAAGTCTTTCTCTTGACTCAAAAGTGGGTTTTATAAGCAAAAAATGTATTTTGTGGTAGGTGGCGCATGGCAGCAAAAATCTTTTTAACGGTTGTCTCACCACATCTTAATTGCCTGCACAACCAAAACACAAATTACCCAACTTTAACAAAGCTTCCATAGTAATGTGTCTTTTTATTATGTATGTACTTTGTGCCTAAATGTTCCAACTTAATTTATGGTGACTGTATCACCAGGGTTTTTTTTTTTTTTTTTTTTTTTTTTTCTTTCTTTTCGTAGGGAAGAGGGCCAGCCAAGGGCAAAAAAAAGAAAGTTAGAAAAAGGCCCACTTGAGCACTGGCTCTCCAAAGACTTCAAAAAGTGCCAAAACCGTCAGCCAGAATTAGGGGAGCAAATGCCTCGATACCTCCCTCTTAAAAGAAGACAAGTTGTAGGAATTCGGAAATACAGATGCAAGGAGGGAGTTCCAGAGTTTACCAGTGAAAGGGATGAATGATTGAGCATACTGGTTAACTCTTGCATTAGAGAGTTGGACAGAATAGGGATGAGAGGAAGAAGAAAGCCTTGTGCAGCGTGGCTGCAGGAGGAGGGGAGGCATGCAGTTAGCAAGATCAGTAGAACAGTTACCATGAAAATAGCAATAAAATATAGAAAGGGATGCAACATTTTGGCGGTGAGAAAGAGACTGAAGACAGTTAGTCAGAGGAGGGGAGTTGATGAGACGAAGAGCTTTCGATTCCACCCTATCAAGCAAAGCTGTGTGACTGGAACCCCCCCAAACATGCGAAGAGTACTCCATACAGGGACGGATAAGGCCCTTATACAGAGTAAGCAGTTGGAGGGGCGAGAAAAACTGTCGGAGACGCCTCAGAACACCTAACTTCATAGAAGCTGTTTTAGCAAGAGATGAGATGTGAAGTTTCCAGTTAAGATTATGAGCAAAGGACAGACCGAGGATATTCATTGTGGAAGAGGGAGACAGTTGAGTGTCATTGAAGAAGAGGGGATAGTTGTCTGGGAGGTTGTGTTGAGTTGATAGATGGAGGAATTGAGTTTTTGAGGCATTGAAAACTACTAGATTTTCTCTGCCCCAATCGGAAATCTTAGAAGATCGGAAGTCAGGCGTTCCGTGGTGTCCCCGCGTGATCTGTTGATTTCCTGAAGGGTTGGACGTCTCTGAAAGAATGTGGAAAGATGTAGGGTGGTATCATCAGCGTAGGAGTGGATAGGGCAAGAAGTTTGGTTAAGAAGGTCATTAATGAATAATAGAAAGAGAGTGGGTGACAGGACAGAACCCTGAGGAACACCACTATTAATAGGTTTAGGAGAAGAACAGTAGCCGTCTACCACAGCAGCAATAGAGCAGTCGGAAAGGAAACTTGAGATAAAGTTGCAGAGAGAAGGATAGAAGCTGTAGGAGGGCAGTTTTGAAATCAAAGCTTTATGCCAGACTCTATCAAAAGCTTTTGATATGTCTAACGCAACAGCAAAAGTTTCACCGAAATCTCTAAAAGAGGATGACCAAGACTCAGTAAGGAAAGCCAGAAGATCACCAGTAGAGCGACCTTGACGGAAGCCATACTGGCGATCAGACAGAAGATTGTGAAATGACAGATGTTTGAGAATCTTCCTATTCAGGATAGATTCAAAAACTTTAGACAAGCAAGAGATTAAAGCTATAGGACGGTAGTTTGAGGGGTTAGAACGGTCACCCTTTTTAGGAACAGGCTGAATGTAGGCGAACTTCCAGCAGGAAGGAAAGGTACAAGTCGATAGACAAAGTTGGAAGAGTTTGGCCAGGCAAGATGCAAGCACAGAAGCACAGTTTTTGAGAACAATAGGAGGGACCACATCAGGTCCATAAGTCTTCCGAGGGTTTAGGCCAGCAAGGGCATGGAAAACATCATTACGAAGAATTGATTGTAGACATGAAATAGTCAGAGGGAGGAGGAGAGGAGGACAAGCCCAGAATCGTCCAAGGTGGAGTTGTGAGCAAAAGTTTGAGAAAAGAGTTCAGGTTTAGAGACAGAAGAGATGGCAGTGGTGCCATCAGGATGAAATAAAGGAGGGAAAGATGAAGAAGTGAAGTTATTTGAGATGTTTTTGGCTAGATGCCAGAATTCACAAGGAGAGTTTGAGTTTGAAAGATTTTGACATTTCCTATTTATGAAAGAGTGTTTGGCAAGTTGATGAACAGACTTGGCATGATTCCGGGCAGAGATATAAAGTGCATGAGATTCAGGAGATGGAAGGCTTAAGTACCTTTTGTGGGCAACCTCTCTATCATAGCACGAGAACAGGCTGAGTTAAACCAAGGTTTAGAAGGTTTAGGTTGAGAAAAAGAATGAGGAATGTACGCCTCCATGCCAGATACTAACACCTCTGTTATGCGTTCAGCACAAAGAGGTGGGTCTCTGACACGGAAGCAATAATCATTCCAGGGAAAATCAGCATAATACCTCCTCAGGTCACCCCAACTGGCAGAGGCAAAACACCAGAGGCACCTTCACTTTGGGGGATCCTGCGGAGGAATTGGAAAAATAGGACAAGATACATCGGAGGAGCCCAACGGAGAAGAAAGGGTGACAGCATAAGTAGAAGGGTTAGAGGTGAGGAAGAGATCAAGAATGTTGGGTGTGTCTCCAAGACGGTCAGGAATACGAGTAGGGTGTTGCACCAGTTGCTCTAGGTCATGGAGGATAGCAAAGTTGATTGCTAGTTCGCCAGGGTGGTCAGTGAAGGGAGAGGAAAGCCAAAGCTGGTGGTGAACATTGAAATCTCCAAGAATGGAAATCTCAGCGAAAGGGTAGAGGGACAGAATGTGCTCCACTTTAGAAGTTAAGTAGTTGAAGAAATTACTATAGTCAGAAGAGTTAGGGGAGAGATAAACAGCACAGATGAATCTAGTTTGAGAGTGACTGTTAAGTCGTAGCCAGATGGTGGAAAATTCGGAAGACTCAAGAGCGTGGGCACGAGAGCAAGTTAAGTCATTGCGTACATAGATGCAACATCCAGCTTTGGAATGAAAATGAGAATAGAGAAAGTAGGAGGGAACAGAGAAGGGGCTACTGGCAGTTGCCTCAGACAGCTGTGTTTTGGTAAGGAAAAGAAGATGAGGTTTAGTAGAGGAGAGGTGGTGTTCCACAGATTGAAAATTAGATCTAAGACTGTGAATGTTGCAGAAGTTAATGTAGAAAAAGTTGAGGGAGATGTCAAGGCATTTATGGTCTTCAACAGGAGAGGTGTCCGACCTGGGGACATTTTTGGTCCCCTCCCCAGAGGGGGACTCCGAGGTGTTGTTTATTTTGGGTCCCATTTTTCTTTTAAATTTTGATGTGGAGTGAAGGGTGTATGTGTGGTAAGTGCATGTAGTTTTGTGTGAAGAAGGAGAGCTGTCTTTAGAGGGTAGGCTGTGACTACCCCCTTGAGTTGTGAGACACAAAGGGAAACATTCAACGAGATCACAACTAGCTTTAATGGAAGGTTCACAGCACCTCCTGAACTAGTGCTATTAGATCTCACTGGGAGTAAGTTATTGTTTCGGTAGGTGTCTGCTGGTGATTGGAACGTGATAGGATAATTGTAAAATGGCTTCTTTAACCTGCAGCCTTGCTTTCTAAGGAGTGAGCTTCACCTTACAAGTAATTTCAATTGTTTTACAATAGAGCCATTCTATATATGGTAATGTACAGTAATATTGTACAAGGGTGTGGTTCTTGCAACTGCCACTGAAAAAGCAGAGTTTGTAGCAGAGTTGTGTTGGCAACACTATGAGTAGACATTATGATGACAAATGAGATGTATCCTTTTATTTATCATGGGATGCTGCATAGGATTAGGAGATAAGAATTTTTTATTTTTGTGGCATCTGATGTAGCTTCATCATTCATGTCATAGTTTTTCGTAACCTTGAATGTAGCTTCATTGAATGTGAATATTAGGCATATGTATGTCAAATTTGACAGTATACAGGGGATCCTCACATATAGACAGGGTTAGGGCGGTTTTTCATCAGTCGAATCAGCATTTATTTGAAACGTGAAGCAATTTTTCCCATAATATACATAAGAATTAGGGGGGGATAGGGACCAACCTCCAGTCTAGACCCCCTCAAAACATCACTGTAACCTCTAAAAACACTAACTTAGACTAAATCAGTACTATTAAAGGCTTCATTTATATCTAACTTTTTTTTTATTAAACACATTAGGGTGCTGTATAGTACACTTTTGGAAAAAAAACACTTGCAGCATTCTCGCGGTACTTGTCCCTGTTCTTCCAAATGCTTGATACTGTTGATCTAGGGACACCCATTTGCACTGCAATGACACTGTGAGCTATACCTGCCTCACACTTTCTTATAAGCTCAAGCTTATCTTTGAAAGGCAGGAAATTGTGCTTCTTAGGGCTGGGGCTGGAGGTGGCTGTCCGTCATCTTTAGTCAGACAAAATGCACCGTTTTCCTCTAGCATCAATTTTTAGTCAAATTAAGATCCATGGTTTCTAATTAACACTTTATAATATAATTAATTTTCTTGTTAACTGGAGTGATGCTATAACATAACATATAACATATAACATAAATAATAGGATAACAAAGGGCCACCAGGGCCCATCTAGGTTATCCTATATCAGTCGCACAGCGACTTCGTCATCAGCACTTAAAGATACACTTACAAGTACACAATACATTATATACTAATTCTAAATATTTGGCCCATTAACAGGGATAAATCCTGCAGCGAATTCCTCTACAATCTGTGATCCCCATACATGGGGATCATGTCTTGTTTAACTATAGTAAATTTCTTATAAAAACTATCATGCAGCACTTTACATAATTATAAATCTAATAAATTTAAGTGCTTATCTAATCTGTTTTTAAACATTATCAAACTAGTGCTATTTACAACCCTCTCTGGCAATGCATTCCAGAAGTCTACCACCCTATGACTAAAGAAATATTTTCTTATATTTAACCTGCAGCCTTGCTTTCTAATCTTCTTGCCATGATTTCTTGTCCTACTTCCCTCCTCTAAGGTAAAGAAAGATCTCACATCTATGTAGTTTGTATCAGAACATTTTAAATAACTCTATCATATCCCCTCTTATACATCTCCTCTCAAATGAAAACATGTTTAATTCCTTTAATCTATCTCTATACTCCAGGCACTTTAATGCTGGTATCATCCTAGTTGCTCTTCTCTGAACTGCTTCTAACATGTTGATATCCTGCCTATAATGGGGTGACCAGGCCTGTATGCAATACTCTAAATGGGGCCTAACATAGGAATTATATAAGCTATGCACCACTTCCTTACTTTTATAACTAACATTTCTATTTATAAAACCCAGGATCCTATTTGCCCTATTTCTTGCTTCTAAACATTGCTTTGAAAATTTCATAGTCCTGTCTATCACTACTCCTAAATCCTTTCCTTCCTCTACTGCCTCTAGCCAACATCCCTCCATTTCAAAGCTAAAGTTTGTGTTGTCTTTACCTAAATGCATAACCTGACACTTTTTAGAATTAAACTCCATCTGCCACCTGTCTGCCCATGATATCAGCCTGTCCAAGTCTTGTTATATTCTGTAATTGTCCTTTTCACCCTGTACTGCACATGCTATCTTAGTATCATCTGCAAACTTTGATACTTTGCTACTAATTCCTATATCTAAATCGTTAATGTACACCAAGAAAAGAAGAAGTCCTAGCACTGATCCTTGGGGTACCCCACTAACCACTTCCTTCCACTCAGACATTGCCCCATTTAATACTACTCTCTGTTTCCTATCAGAAAGCCATTCACTAATCCAATCAACTAACCTACCCCCTATCCCATGTAGTCTCAATTTGTACACTAGCCTCCTATGCGGTACCTTATCAAACGCCTTGCTAAAATCTAGATATATAATATCTATGCTATTTTCATCATGTAACTCCTTGGTAATATATTCTAAGATATCGAGCAAATTTGTAAGACAGGACCTCCCTGATCTAAAGCCATGTTGGGTATCTCTAATTAATCTATTCTCATTTAAATGCTCCTAAATACTACCCTTAATGATTTTCTCTAGTATCTTACATACTATACTAGTTAAACTGATCGGTCTATAATTATTCGCATCATTCTTCCTACCTTTTTAAATATTGGTGTAACATTAGCTAACTTTCAGTCCTGAGGTATCTCAGGAAACCTAAGTGATCTTTCAAAGATTAACTTAAGTGCTTCAGAAATACTGTCTACACCCTCCCTAAGTACTCTGGCATGTAGCTCATCAGGACCACTAGCTTTCCTATCATCTAGTTCAAGAATAAATTTCCTAATAATTCCCGATTTTATATCAATATTTTCTAAAGCTCTTAAACTACTCGTCGCACTGTTTGTAACAGGATTTCCTATTCTTTTCCTAGTAAATACTGAAGAAAATTGTTCATTCAATAATTCTACTATGTCTTCATTTTGATCTACTACTACACCATCTTTTCTGAGTGGTCCAATCCTATCCTTATTTCTTTTATCACTGACTTTGTAATAACTATATAATTTTTTGGGATCTTTACTCGCAGCTCTAGCTAGTTTTATTGCTGCCTGCCTTTTACTTTTTTTTATAATCTTACTCAAATTATCCCTGACCTGTCTGTACCTAATAAAATCTACATCTTCCCCACTTTTCTGCAACTCTCTATATGCCCTCTTCTTCTCTCGGATCTGTCTACCTATCTTGTGAGTCCACCATAATTGCTTCCTGTTTCTATGCCTTATATCTTTGTAAGGGATACACTGCTATAATCTCAAATCAATAAAATCTTGATAAGTAGATGTAAATATATTTTATATATATATATATATATATATATATATATATATATATATATATATATATATATATATATATATATATATTTTTTTTTTTTTTTTTTTTTTTTTTTTTTTTTTATTTATTTATTTATTTATTTTTTTTTCTTTTTCCGTAGCCTAAAAGTGAAAAGTAGTTCAGTTGTTTGTTTACATTTGTTTGGGACTGCAACACTCCAAGGCAGAACTTCCAAGGAACAAGTTCCAAGATAAGCAGCACTGTTGTTTATGAGTGGACAAAGCTGTCTGAAGAGTTTCTCATAGGGAGCATTAAAGGCGAAAAATAGCAATGACTTGTTAGGGATGAAGGGGCCGCCATGTTTGTTTATAGTTGAAAGACGCGACAAAGGTGGAAGCGAGCTTGTGTGTGATGACCAGCATCAACAAAAGTTGACAGTCTTCAGAAAGTTGACAGAAAGAGTTGATGGAAAAGTGCTAGTGTGACGCTGCCTTAAGCAACAACACAGGGTAGCATCGGTTTACACTTCTGCATGGCGAGTTTGCGGCGAATTTGGGGTGGAGGCAGATTTTGACCGGGTGGGTGGCGTGCGAGATATGAATGTCGAATTGGCGAGTAAGTTGGTTAAACCTTGAGGATTTGGTATTAATTAACTGAGTTCGAATTGGCGATAATTCGAACTGCGAACGATCAAATCACGAGGATCCCCTGTATTTAACTTTTATCCAATGTTGTTGTTCTGATACTCTATTAAAGGTAACATGGGTAGAGAGGAGGGCTTTCTATACATTATTGTGAGTAGAATGTAGTGTACATAAATTTTTCACATACAGTGGAGACTCAATACTCGAATGTCTAAATACTCAAACGCAAAAGTTCAATTGAATACTCGAAAAAATACCTAATAGTTGAACGTCCATGCCTGTGGTTGTAAACAAAAGCTCCTTTGTGTTCCCCTTCCCCCTCCGCCAGTTGTGACTTGTGCTGCTGCGGTCATCAGAATAATATTTTCCTGCATTCTGTCTGTAGTTTTTTTTATTTATAAACTTGCATTAACACCAAAGGCTTATTAGTAGTGAAAATATCTGGAAATCAAATGGCCGCAAATTTGATCATGTACAAAGCTTTGTCATCTCCCTTCTTGCAGCAGCCACTGTCATTTGGGAAATTTGAATTACCAGTGTTTGGATTGATGTACTTTTACTGTAAATGTATTTTCATTTACACTGGTAACCTTTATATTATCTGCCTAGGCATGTGCCCAAACCAGCTTACACCATTTCCTTACACCTAGAATTTGCATCGGTTTATGCCCACAAACTTAGTGTTTACCTTTGCTAGTAGTGGTGCCACACCATTGTGTTGCCACTCAAATCCTCAGTCTTGCCGAAGCTCATATTATTCTGGACTTTCATATTTCAAACAGAAATACATAGTCAACTCTCGATTAATGCAAGGGTTATGTATGAGATGTTGCGTTATTCAAAGATCATTTTTCTATAGTGGTAATGGTGGGGGGTTACATTCTTGGTGACTGGGAAAGTCTGTCTGTTTTGGGGAATCTTGCTTCTCAAACCTTGTAAAAACTATTGATACATCACTAGGTCTTGGAAACAATAAAAACATGTTCTCATTTTATTAGCTCTGATGATACAAAACATGCACTCCAGCTCTATCATATTGACAATTGCTTTTCAACTTCTTTTCAATGGTCACAGTATTCTTTGATTTTTTGGAATCTCTTTCTTGTGAGGGACACATGGATGCTATAGTGCAGGTAGGACACTAGGTAAAAATGCAGAGAAAGAAGCAATCCACTCACAGTTACGTCCAGACTGAGGAGTGAGGTCTCATGCATGCATTTATGTTCACAAAACAACATTTCTATTAGCTTTTTGCAAGTCATGCCGTGGTACCGTGGAACCATGCGTGCTTTGGGGTCTGAGGGGTCTCCAAGCGTACGGGTTCGAATCCTGTCCACGGTCTGAGTTTAGGTTGGGCTTTCTCACTTGGGGCAACAGTTTCCTAGCGGGTGGGCTTTGAGATAGGAGT
Organism: Portunus trituberculatus; assembly: GCF_017591435.1. Lineage (NCBI taxonomy): Eukaryota > Metazoa > Arthropoda > Malacostraca > Decapoda > Portunidae > Portunus > Portunus trituberculatus. The sequence goes on along the minus strand of NC_059263.1, from coordinate 13,033,872 downwards.
TACCCTAAAAAGTATCCCCTTTAGCCCATAAATTCCCATGAAAAGTCCACATAGTTTAAGTAAAATAAAAAAAGTTATTTTTTGTGATGCACAAAATGAAATCTTGCATGAAACATGGAAAACAAAGCAGATAAGGAGGCATTAGTCTGTCACTGACCACTTCTTCTTGTGACCCTCTTTAGCTTGTGTGTTGCTTTCACAACAATATTTATTTCTGCACCTCTATTGCTTTCTATAATGGATATCATACCTTTGCATTCATATACGATCATGCCATGAGGATCACCTTGACTCCGTGGCACTGAGTGGTTCAGAGAAGCTCTCTTCCTTCTCAAGGATCTTCATAGTATGATCATATACAAATGCAAAGGTATGATATCCATTATAGCAGGCAGTAGAGGGGCAGAAACACAAATATTATGGTGAGAGCAACTCACAGCTAAAGAGGGTCATGAGAAGAAGAAGCAACCATCCACGATCAGTGATGGGCAAATGTTCCGATCCTCATCTACATAGTACTTTTTTTTTATTTTTTATTTTTTTATTTTATTTTATTATTTTTTTTATACCATTTTCTTTGTTCCATGCAAGATTTCACTCTGTGCATCACAAGACAATCCTTTCTTGGTGGTAAGGCTTGTAAAATACTAACAGAAATGTTGTTTTATGAACATTAATGTATATATGAGACAGTAATACCTCCTCGGGAGGTAGTTTGACTGACAACCTGCTAGCAACCTTGTTACTATAGCAACAAAATCTCCATTTTTATGGGTACCATTTCGCAGCCAGAAGTTGCTTCACTCATTGTTAAGTTTCTTGGATCCCGGCCCAGTGCAGTTCCCACTAGAAGAAACGTGGGTGTGCAGGACATCATGAAGTCAAGTTAACCCGCATTAAATCAAATAAAAACACATTATTTACTCATATCTCCTTAAAAATTAAGTTGTGTTAAATTGGAATTGCGATATTCAAAGTCCCCTTAATCAAGAGTTGACTGTACAGTGCTTACTCCAATTTTGCGAGAAATGGGGCAGCATTGTGAGTCACAAATTTGGAAATCGCAAAATTGGAAGTATTATTCCTATGGGAAATATTGAATATGGTGGACCCCTCGTCCATGGTCGCCTGAATTTTCCTTCCTTTTCCTTTCTGTTAATATATTGAGCCAGGTATCTTTCCATATAAATGATCACAGTGTTTGTACAATGGCTACGAGAATAAAAAAATCTGTCCACCATAGGTTTTTACAGCTTTTTCAATTTTCTCACTGTTTTTAAACACCATTCTCACAGTTGATTCCCCCACACCAAACTCTGGAAATATCACAGTTCCTTTTTCCATCTCTTTTTATCTTACTTATCTTCATCTTCTGCTCCAAAGTTAGCCTAATGGTTTTCTTGGATGGTGGTGCCATGTTGCACAAAGTCGAGCACAGGGATTCCTCCAAATTTGCAGAGAGAACTTCGTGGAGGTGTACGTAAACAAATGGAAGGCGGGAGGGAGCGGGGCAGTGTTGCCAGATGAGCTTCGTTGAATTACCGCCAGATTTTTATGAAAACTAACCAAAAACCACCAAACTATGATAAATATAATATAAATATGATGATAATATAGTATAATATGATAAATATGAATAAATTAATAAAATATTGCCTATATAATACAGTAATATATAATTTGCGGGAATGCTCTCTCTCCCATCACCACTTGCAATACCGGGAGAGAGGAGCAAGATGAGAAAATAAAAAAAATGTCAATTTTTTGTCCTTGGTCGCAAAATTTATAAGTGTACGAGACTTACCAGAGGTCAGTTGATGTATGGTTTGAATTTTACGAATATCACCTCTGCTGTGGGGGCGCTCACATGAGATACCATCACACCTTGCCGCGCGTCAGACTTTAAAGAGATGATCACCCACGTGAAGGGCAGTGTAGTGCAAGAAACATAGTAACCAGATTTCACCATGGGGGGAGAGGAGGGCATGTGAACGGCCCCCCCCTCCCACACAACAGAGGTGATATTCGTAAAATTCCAAGCATACATCAACTGACCTCCGGTAAGTCTCGTATACTTATAAATTTTACTTCATCCAATCACCTCTGCTTGTGGGGTAAGGCGAACACATGAGGTTTTAAAGCCACGTGGGTGTCGAAATAATCGTAATACCAAGAACCATGCCTCGGAAATTAAGAAACCATAGCCAGATTACGTGACACAAAATTTATTCCACGTAAGAGTTGACAGAGATCACAATGCCTGCATTACCCCGAAGTGCAACCATCACCGCCCAAGAATATACCCAAAAAAGAAAATTTACAAACACAGACAAGTACATGAACATTCACGCACATATTATTGGTCAAGATGCAAAACCGCCTCTTGAAATGTATCAGAAGTGTTAACAATTTCCTTGTCATAATGTCTAGCGAATGTGGACTCATGAGCCCAACCCGCTCTTGCCAAAATAGCACTGACAGGCACCGCCAAAGCCTTCGCTCTCGAAGCCGCTGCTGGCCTCACACTACCTGCAGTGAAAAGCTTGGTGTCAATACCTGCCATTGCCAACAGAATTCTTATCCATCTTGCTATGGTGTCTTTTGTAACAGAATGGTGAGGCTTTGTAAAACTAATAAGTAACTTATCAGAAGTCAGATGGTTAGGCCTGAGCTTCGCGGTGACATTAATGTAGTGCTGCAGAGTGTTACAGACACAGAGGCGTGCATCTCTCCTATAAGCTGTAAAGGTCACACTTTGTATGTTAAAAGAAGGCCGACACTGTTTGACATTGTCCCCCAATGGGACAGTGATAGAAAAATCTGACATTCCCATACCATTGAACAAGAGTAAGTGAAGTGTTTGGGTTCTCGCAGCCTGAGTTAGTGCCATTAACATCACGAGTTTCAGGGTAATCTCCTTTAATGTGAGATTTGTCAGAGGATGCATAGACCTTAATTGCATAAGTACTGGCTGAACATCCCACGTCCTGTCATATCGTGGCCTTGGAGGATGTAAGTTGAATACCCCTTTCAAAAACCTATTTACTAACTGATGTCTGCCTGCTGGAAAACCATCGACTATAATACCCAAAGATGATAATGCACCTCTTGTTGTGTTTACTGAATTGTACCCCACACCTCTGAGAAATGAGGCTGTCAGAAAATTGATGATGTTCGTCACAGTGGGATTAAGGGGATTGATGTCCCCTCCACGACAAAAGTGTGTCCACCTCCTGATGTGTGTAAGGTACTGTTTCTGTGTGCCAGGTCTCCATGATGCCATGATGATACACACACCCTCTGCCTGTATGCCCTGTTGTCGGAGGGATCCCCTGAGAGAAGGCATGCCATCAACTGCGTGTGACTCAGGATGGGATGGCATTCGGCTGATGACGGATGTGTCAGAATGTACCTCGATTTCCGTATGAGCCGGGGATGATCGATGAGCATGCTTAGAAGCATGCCCATTTAAGGCTGTGACGTCCCAAAAGGAACCACGATCCACCCCTTGACTCTTTCCACCCGAATTTTCTGGAGGCACCTAGAAATTAATGAAAAGGAGGAAAAAGCTAAGGAAGTGTAAACTTGTCCCAATTAAGTGAAAAGGCATCGAAAAAGGCAGTCTCTGGGTCCAGCTTCCACGAGTAAAATGGAGTGACCTGTTTGTTAAGGCGGGATGCAAAAAGGTCGATGAAGGGGTCCCAAATAAAGCACAGAGCAACCTAAATGTAGGCACATCCAATTTCCATTCATGCCAGCTGTTAAATTTTCGGGGAAGCTGCATCCGCAACAAGGTTGTTTTCCCCTGGGATGTGAGAGCAGGTCACCCATGCGTTATGTTTGATACACTACTCCCAAATCATGACAGCGACGTCATTGCAAGCTTGAGATTTTGTGCCTCCCATTTCATTGACATAAGTGACCGCCGTGGTATTATCACCAAAAATCTTAACATGCTTATCCGTCAATTCTCGTTCAAACGTCCGTAAAGTAAAGAGAATCGTTTTAAGTTTCAAGGCGTTAATATGCATAGCCGTTTCCTCCAATGACCACTGACCGCCTGTAGATTGTTGGTGTAGACTGCCGCCCCACCCTACTGTTGAGGCGTCTGTGAATATTACAATGTCAGGTCTTGATCTGAAAATGGCTCTATCCTGCACTGCTGCATTGCTGCACCACCAAGCTAACTCAGATTTCATATTCTCTGAGATAATCATCATAGCATCAAAGTTCCCTTGGGCAATGTGTAATGCATTAATCTTTGCTGTCTCAAGGTGTCTATAATGCAATTTCCCTAACGGAACCGCTGAGGTGGCTGCCACCAGAAGGCCAATGACCCAAGCCACTTGTCTGATTCGTGCGACATCCTTACCCATGAGTGCCCCACAAGCCTGCACTAATGTCACCACTCTGCGCTCAGGAAGGGAAATTTTCATGGTTACAGTGTCAATTATATTCCCAAAATACTCAATCCGTTGAGTTGGGACCAAAACAGATTTGTCCACATTGATACAGAAACCCAGTTGTCATAAAAGAGCTAAAGTGTCCTGCACACATGCCATACAACCTTCCCAAGAGCTATTACAAATAAGGGAGTCATCAATGAAGCTAGTAATGGTGTAACGCTTATTCCTCAAAGTGGAGTAAACCGGCTTTATGAGCTTATTGAAAATTCTGGGGCCTTCAGAAATCCCATTAGGGAGACATGTAAATTTATAAACTGTCCCCTGCCAGGTGAAACAAAGAAACTGCTGCTGCTCGTCAGCAATCTTAATGGAATAATATGCATGTCTTAGTCCACAGAAGCTAAATAGTCCCCTGCACTAATAAGCCTAATGGCCTGCTCAAAATCCTCCATTTCAAAATGTTGATATGGAATATGTAAATTAAGGTCCTCCAAGTTCAGAACCATCCTGTACCATTCTTCTTTGCCCTGAAAAAATGGGAGAAATCACTTGCTCCTCATACCTAGTTGTGACTGTGATGACCTTAAGTGCTAGCAATTTTGAAATCTCAGCATTAATAATAGCTTGTTCTATTTCATTGAAATGGTACTCCAAATTACCTGAAAAAAAGATGTCTAATTAAATCTACCTCAATGTTAAGGTGACAATGCTAAACATAATCTAAAATTATGGGGTCACTGGTGATCTGATGCCATGCACCAACAAACTTATGAAGCCTGCCACCTCCAAAACTCTCACTTGCCTGGATTACTGCCGGGGCCTGGAACCGCCCCGGCTCTTGGCGCTTTTTGGCGCCATGTCACGGAAACCAGGAGAAACCCGTGGACCATCCCTAAGGCCACGGTTCCGAAACCCGTAAGGTTGGAAGCGGGAAGAGAAGCCTCAGTATGCAGCACCTGGTCCTGAGCCCCTTGTCCTATTGCCAGGAAGACGCCATGGAAACGATGTCTTCTTGGCCATAATCGTGGACTTGAGCTTAGCTAACTCTTCAATTTGCTTTTACACTCTTTGAGATGTCATTCCCAAAAAGGAACCTAGTCATGGGTACCTTCTCTGTGCAGAGATGACTAAACTTCTGGTTCAATTCATGCTTCATCACATACCGTCGTGCTAGGTTGTTCCTGAAGTTGGCATTACCCAACAAGGCCAGAGCACCATTAAGAACCCCAACCTCTTGTGCCACCACTGAGTGCTTCTCCTCTTGAGCCACTTTATCCAAAGTCAACAGTGACTTAGTAATAACTGAAGCTGCTTGCAGAATGTCCTTATTAACTTCCTTCAAGCAGAAGTCAGTCCTCCTGGCATCAAGCTGTAAAGCATCCAAAATTTCTAGGTTGCACTCAACAGGTGCCAGTGCAGGGCAGTTGGACGGCCTCATCACAAACTCATCCTTACAGATAGCTTTGTGATCCTCCTCATGCACTCCATTCTCAAACACAAAGTTCACCATGTCAGCCACTGTACTGTCAATCACCCCAGAGACAACTTCAGGCGGCCCAAAAATCTTTGCACATTGATGCAATGGCCCCAAGTCCCTGGATAATGGGGCAGGAACCCCCTCCTCATCACTGGCCCCTGCCACAAACCCACCCCCGTAGCCCTGCTGGGCACCAACGAGGGGCTGGATGGCAAGATGGGCTGCTTGTCCGCCGAGTCAGAAGACGCCATGGGAACAGCTGTAACACCTTACCATGTCGCAAATAAATATAACCACGTAATATTCCCATGGACGTCACTAACTGCTCCCTACTGGGATTACGGATAGTAGGCACTGTACCTGCTTTGACAGGTGACGTGGCCTCGCTGAAAAGCAAACATTGGAACGGGAGACAGCACCTCCCTACAACGTCCGCCTGACGTGGTGCGGTGTAAACAACTGACGCGCGGCAAGGTGTGACGGTATCTCATGTGTTCGCCTTACCCCACAAGCAGAGGTGATTGGATGAAGTAAAATTGGTGTATCGCAAAATTGGACTAAGCACTGTACTTACAAGTGGAAGGATCTTCCATTTTTAGCAGAGATAGATAGGTTTGCAGTTTATCTGCCCAATCGGGCTGTTTCTTATCAGATTGTCGGAAAAAAAAATTATAGGTAAGGATTGGCAGTTTTTTGGTTGTTTTTTGCATACAAAGTCTTGACTTATAGGGACGATTAATTCACTTGTTGGTCATGCCGTGGTTTCCACTATTTACCCTTCTAAAACATTCATGGGACATGAGCTAGCTGGATAAACAGCTGCAAAAAAATGTGACTTAGCTAGTTCAGATAGGTGCTGAATGACATTAAAAAATTCCACTTGATTAATCACAGACACTGAGATCCCTGAGGAACAAGTGATTTTAGAGGGATAGGCAATTTGGCCTCTCAGTGCTGCCATAGAGACAACATGTGTGTGTTCAGACTCTGTTCACCACCACCACCACCACCATCATATCATCTGCATTTTTTCTCCCTCTCTTCCATCCTCACCCACTCCTCTGCAACCACTGCCACTGACTGAACATTTCACTTCATTCACAGACCTTATGATTCAAATATCTCATATTACTACCATTCCATATCCATTTGGTTGCAATGTAAGTGATATTAGGCTTTTTCCTCCTTGAACAGATTGATTAATTTTCTATTGATTTCAATGGAAATAAAGATGTGGCTTGCACCATATTAGGTTGAACTCTTGGTCATGGAATGTATTGAATTAATATAACCTGTGATACCACTGTACATTTAATGTGTGAAACTGATTAGTGTCTTTTTTATGCACTATGTAATGTCTATAATACCCATTTTCAGGATAGAAGAGTCTGGAGGTCATCTGAGTATTACTACATGCTCAGATCTAGTAGAAGGGCTAATCAAAGCAGGCAAACTAAATGAGGCAACAAACACGGTGTTAGCCATGGTATCAGCAAACACTCACCCAAACCCACGTGTTTTCAAGTTTCTTTTGTTAACATTGGCAAGTGCAGGCCAAGTGGAGCCCATCAAAGCCCTGGAGCGTTACATCACTGACCACAGTCTGAAGCGGCGTCTCAATTATGACAACTTGCTATGCACAGCCTACATTACTGCTGGTCGGAGTGAGGAGGTGCTGGATGATCTGCTCAAGGCTGTTAAGAACACCTCAGACAAAAACCTTGAGGAGCTAGCACAGAACTTTCCCAGGGGTGGAATCCTGGGCATTCTGGAGAAGGAACCTAACCACTTAGCACAAGGTGTGTATGCTTTTGAAGAAGTAATTCACAAACAGAAGTATTGCAGACCATCATCCAATTCTAATTTCTTAATATTGTCTTTCATTTCATTATCATTATATGCAAATGTTTTTTATTGTTCTCCATAAAATGGATGTTTCAACAATGTGTCTTAGAAAGTTAAGGGGCAGAGGTAGCCTGGGGCAAGTCACATGTTTGCTCACAGTGGCAGCCATTTTGTTTAGAGTGAGAAGCTAACAGATAGTTAAAGAGTTGCTCTCTTTCATTACGAGTAGGTTATCAATTTTCACCAAGAATCTACTGTAAGTATATGATGATTTTTTAAACAATATTCTTAACTAAGTGAGAGAGGGGAAACAGCTGCACTTCTAAACCCCCCAGACCTCCATACCCTTTTCTTCCTTCCCTACTAGTACTTGTCTTTTGTCTGGATTAGAGATAAATTTAACAGTTTTCCCCACAAACTTAGCAACTGCACGAGATCAAACACCATAGAGGATAGACAAGGCATAGAGAGGAAGAGGACAAAGGCATACTAACACGAAATAGGGAGGATATATGTTTAGTTTATACCTAAAGGTGGGATTACTTATGTTATGCATATAGAGTACCAGTTAGGTGCCATTGGAGTCCAGTATTTTGACACTTCTAATTACTAATTCATATGCATGTTAGCCCCATTGTACCTCACTACTCCTGCAGGCTGGATTGTGGTTCTATCTACCATGTTTTGTGTGATTGTCCACCATACTTACTCCTATATTCTGATGAGTTGACACTGTGCTCTCCCTCTTCTCTGTCTATATGCAGTATGTTTTTTTTGTGTTGTATGTTTGTGAAATACGGAGGTTCTTTTTCAGTGCGCAGCTCAGGTAATGCGATTCCTGCTTTATATGCACCCTCACTTTATTTCCATCACTCATACAATGAGCAACATTTTTTACTTTATGCACACTTGGTGAAAGAAACTTTAATTTAAGAAAATGTATTTGCTAAAAAAATATTTATTTATGCCAGAAGCCAATAAAATAAATTGAAATAAATTTAAAAATGATATTTTAACAACAAAAATAATAATTAGATGACAAAATATATAAGTTAAACATCACACAACAAAGAACCAACGAGACAGTTTGATGCTGTATTTATGTTTTGGTCCAGCCACGTTGTTCCAGCTTGCTTATGTAACGGTTTTATATTTCACATTTGCCTGGCATTATGATATTTTTGACCTTTGTAAGTTGGTGATATGTAATATGTATAATCTTTCTAGGTTTGTGAATATGGCTCCTTCCAAAAATACGAAATAGAATGGTGTTACATTTATAGTGAAGGGTGGCTTATCATGAAATGTAAATATTTTCACTTCAATAGAAACTAAACATCATTGCCAAGGTTGAGGCAGGTGAGGATCTCCATGATGTAGCCAGATTTTACTCTGACAATGAGTCCAGAGTGCATAACAGTGTGAAATGTAAAGATGCCATAAAGAGCACAGTGCAGCAGGCATTGCCTCGTGCTAGGGACTATATTGTGGAGGTAGCTCATGATCCCCAACTTCCCCTGCAAGCTCACTGTCCAGCCACTATATGTAAGTAAGGGCTTTGTTGTATGTGGAATTATTATGTTTTGCTTCAGGAATGATCGATTTGGGGCAGTTATAGGGGGTTCTTAGGGGTCAGTATTGGTGGGTCCCCGTCCACATCTTATTTATAACATAGGGTTCTATTATTCAATTAATGCATTTTCAATACATGTGCACATTTTCTTGGTCCTTTTCCTGTGCACTAAGGGAGGATCCCTGAACTGCTTATGTCTGGGCTCCCAAACTTTGCTTGTCTAGTTAAAGAATTGTATAATATTGAAGCTACAATTTTCTACATTCTTTCTGGACTTCATCAATTATATAGGTGGTTAGAATCTTTTCTCTGGAAAATTGTGAATATGTGACTCATGTCAGTCGTTATTGTAAAGACGATTGTAGTTTGTGACAAAGTATACAAACACCCTGTCTTGAGTTCCATGTTACCTACGTTTCACAATCCTCAAGTTTAGTTTCACACTGCTTTGACAAGTGTTAGTCATGTTTACCTATCGTTGTCATAATATGTGCTGCCTCAAGACTCCAAACAGATATTCTGCATCTGTAGCACTGACAATGTCAGATTCACAAATGTTTTTTGCCACTTGGAACAGAGAGTCCATAGCTGTCATTACATTGTCTCTTATTCATTGATGTGAGCTCACCACCACCTATTTCTGCCTTGATCCATGGGAGAACCCTCTTCCACCAATGTTTTGCCATAGCAATACTGACAAAGTGCCAACATTCCACCATTAAGTCTATAACTTTTTTGATAATTGAATTACAAAAGAAATTCCGTGCTGTCATAATTAATTTCCTTGTGGCTGGCACTGGCAACGCTGCTTGGAATGTTACCTCATCCATCCTATGCATTGCTCGTGAGTGATGGGGCTCCAACCCACGATGCAGTGTTCACTGGCATTGCTAAGTGAAATACAGGTATTCCCTGCTCTAATTGGTTCCTGATAATCCAATCATAAAGAGAATGATGATATAATGGACTTAAGAATAAATACAAAAATCTTCCAAAACTTTTATATGTGCCCCTTGATAAAAAAAGATCATGAAATGTCATATCTTAATACAGTTATTGTATAAAGTAATAAAACATGTTATAAATAGAAAAATCAACACAAGAATAAGGTAATAAAATTCAGATGAATAGAAATTATTATTGCACTGAGCTTCCAGTGTTGTTTCTTTTATCTTTATACAGATGGCCCCTCAAATCCCACAAAAATTATGGAATGTCATTTATAAATACATTACATCTTGAATTATTAAAACATTTTGCACTAATGAAATAAATAAGAATAAGGAAGGCAATGAATTCATCATGAACAGAAAATAATTTTTGTTCTTAGTCTCACTGTAGCATTCATATGTTATCCCCTCGTCCTGAGGCTGGAGGGGCCATTGTCGTAATATCCCCTCCAAGGCTAAGGGATATCATGGGTAATGGCAGAAAAGGATGCACCTACAGCAGCAAATCTTGCTGGACCAGCACTGGTAGGGATTAGTGGGCATGTGGTAGCAGAGGTGGCTAGTTTTGTGTCAGGGATGGCTGAGCTGGCAGCAGGTTTGGAGAAGCTGGAGAGGGTGAGCTGTCTTGTCTGCCTTCTTTTTGTATCATAAGTATCCCAATACACCTTGAGGGCTTTACCTATCATGTAAGCAACTATTCCACTTCTAGCCAGGTATAGATCACATTCCTTAAGGAGCTCCATTAGTTGATCTATATAGATCGTCACTAAGCATCTCCCAGAGTGTTTTGATGTTCAGTTCTATTTGTGGTTCTGACTCTACCTTTTCCATGGTGATCTCTTGCTCCAGCTGCATGAGGTCTTTCTTGGAAAGTGGCTGGTCATGAGAGTCGAGTAATTCTTCTACATCTGCTTCATCAACCTCAATGAAGTCAACAAGATGTGACAGATGTACATTATCTCTTGTAATGTCTGCCTTATTAGTGAACCCTTCAAAATCTATTATACACTCCTTCCGGATCAGCCTCCAGAACCTCTTCTGTACCTGTTCATTGACTTTGTGGATGTTATCTATGGCCTTCTTAATGCAGGCCTAGACCCAGAAATGCTTTATTGTTGACCTCTCTTCATTATCAATGGCAGTTATGAGTTGCTTCATTGTGGAGTGCAAGGAATATCCTTTGAAGGTAGCAATAATACTGTGACCCATTGGCTGAATGAGTGCAGTGGTGTTGGGAGGAAGAAACGTAACTTGAAAATTATCTGCCCAGTCTTCCTTGCTGCTCTGAGGATGGCTTGGTGCATTATCAACAATTAGCAAGAAGTTTTTGGCCAAGTTGGTAGCTGTGTAGTCATGTAGCATGGATGACAAATAATTGGTAACCTAACTCTGATTAAGTAACATTGTCATCCATCCCTTCTTGTTGGCTTTCTAGATGATAGCAAGGTAATCCTTAATAAGGCTCTTCAGTGTATGAGCATTCTCCAAATGATTGATTACCATTGGTTTAAGTTTCAAATTCCCAGTTGCTTTTCTGCCAAGCAGCAGTGCTGGATGATCTTTAGAAGTCGTCGTAAACAATGGAGTTGTCTTCTGCTTAGTAAAGAATGTTCTGGCAGATATTCTCTTCCAGTATATAGCCATTTCATCAAAGTTTGATATGTGATTGAAGGAATAGCCACCCTCCTCTGTCATCCTTTTCAGGGCTGGTTTGAAGACCTCAACAGCTGACATATTGGAACTTGCTGCCTCACCAGTCATTTTTGCATTATGTAGAACTTCTCTAGTTTTAAACCTATTAAACCAGTCTCTCTCTGTTTGCCATAAATACTGTCCCATCTTTTACTTCATATTCTTTCTTCCTGAGATCTTCCCAAATAGATATGGCCTTCATAATTATAAGTAACATTGAGAGTGGCATGTGGCGTTGTGTCTTGTCATCCACCCAAAGCACAAGATGTTCCATTTCATTCATCGTAGGATTGTGCCGAAGGCTAGATGTCTTTACCATGAGCATAGTGCAAGCTTCACCTATTTTTCTGATGCTGACACCATTCTGAATGATGGAAACAGATGACTAGGCCAAACCAAACAAACATGCAGTTACATTCTTTCATTCTCCACCACCATGCTGCCACAAGATATCAACTTTATCTCAGGATTAATACTATTCATCACTTTTTTGGGTTAGGTAGGGCATTTAGTGGAACCTGCAGGGCACTTGGAAGACATGCTTGATGACATAAACTCACTGATGTTTATCATCATAGTGCTAGTCCTGGGCAGCATCATACGCAGTACAGGTGACTGGACACCAGTAAGACAGTAGAAACACTGCCCATTATAGTGTGGTGGTACAACAATCATTCATCCAATTAAATGCTACTATACTGTAAAATCCTTGTTTTTTATAGAATTACATCTTGTAAGGAATACGTTAAATGCTATAATCCACTTTTGAGAGAGAGAGAGAGAGAGAGAGAGAGAGAGAGAGAGAGAGAGAGAGAGAGAGAGAGACCCACACACAGTGTGACTGACTATTCTCAAGTTAATCATAATTTATCTTTTAAACTCCATCATTCACCAAAATAAATGCTGGTATACAAGAGCAGTGTGTGTATGTATGTATTTACCTAGTTGTATTTGCCTTCTATATTACAGGGTGTGAGTGAAACTCATATTGACCTGTTTCCATATTTACATTTATCCAACTTTTCCTTAAATTTGTGCACACTTTCTGCTACTACAATCTCTTCACTCAATCCATTTCAGATGTCCACCGTCCTATGTGGAAAACTGAACTACTTTATGTTCCTCAGACACTGACTTTTCATGATCTTGGAATGCCCTATTGTTCGTCTATCTCCATCCTCCATCGGTGATAGCAGGTCTTGTCTCTATCTTTTCCATATGGTTTGGTAGCTTATACATCGTTGTTAGGTCTCCTCTTTCCTGTCTATCCTTCAAAGTTGGTACTTCCATTTCCTTCAGTCTTTCTTCATAAGGAAGATCTTTAATTTCTGGGACAATCTTTTTTTTTTTTTTTTTTTTTTTTTACATAGGGAAGAGGGCCAGTCAAGGGCAAAAAAAAAAGAAAGATTAAAAGAAAAGGCTCACTTGAGTGCCGGCTATCTGAAAAGTGTAAAAGTGTCAGCCAAACTTGGGGAGCAAATGCCTCGATACCTCCCTCTTAAAAGAAGACAAATCGTAGGAATTCGGAAATACAGATGCAGGGAGGGAGTTCCAGAGTTTGCCAGTGAAAGGGATGAATGATTGAGAGTACAGTAAGCTCTCGGTTTATGTCAGAGTTACGTTCCTGAAACATGATGTAAGTTGATTTTGTATGTAACTCGAGTGTCCGTACATTTCAAAGCATATTATCTAGTTTTCAACCAATCATTGTTTATGGTCATTCGGGTAAGTTAAAGGTTATATTTTTATATTATTTACAACTATGTAGGAATATGAAACACAAGCTTGTTTTTGTTGTTGATTAGGGCCGCGAATCCAAAGGACTGCAGGTTGCCGAGAGGGATGGACGCCTGAGGCCGCCAGGTGGGTGGGCAGGTCGAATGTTGTGACACCCAGGGCGGACAGCTGGGAGCGTAGTGCAGTGCGGTGGGAGTAGAAGCGTGGGCAGCGGAGCAGGAAATGCAATAGGAAAGGGCAATAGGGATCAGCAGACAGACGCAGACGGTGCAAGTGAGCTGCGAGTGTCGTGTGGCCCAGGTGAAGGCTCTGGAGTTGTTATTGTTCTGATGGGTGCGCGAGCCCTCAAGGTCGTCAACCTCCCCATTGTCATGGTAACGGGCTTTCCATTTTCTTCTTCACTCCCTCACACACAGCTGCTGCCTCTCTTCTCTTGTCTTTTAATTATGTCCTCTTTTTCTTGTAGCATAATGGTTTTCCTTTTCTTAGCATCACTGCTGTCACTAAGGAGTTTTCTCTTTGGTGGCATTGAGCAAGATACTAAGAACTTGAGTCAGTAAACGCAGAAGTAGAATAACACTTGCCAGGGGCGACGGTGTGGTGGAACTGAGGCAGGGTGTTATTGTATTCAAGCGTGAGGCGGGCGGTGTGGCGGATAACCACTAGTGACGCCTGGCGGCCAACAATAACAATAAATCCCGCGCTTTACGATTTATAAATTTTCAATTTTTTTAATCTTAAATTGCCTTATAGTGGACTGATGTAACCACAAGTTTGACGTAACTCGAGACCGACGTAACCCGGGACTTTACTGTACTGGTTAACTCTTGCATTAGAGAGTTGGACAGAATAGGGATGAGAGGAAGAAGAAAGCCTTGTGCAGCAAAGCTGCAGGAGGAGGGAAGACATGCAGTTAGCAAGATCAGTAGAACAGTTAGCATGAAAATAGCGAAGACAGTTAGTCAGGGGAGGGGAGTTGATGAGATGAAGAGCTTTTGATTCCATCCTATCTAGAAAAACTGTGTGACCGGAACCCCCCGAAACATGTGAAGAGTACTCCACACAGGGACGGATAAGGCTCTTATACAGAGTAAGCAGTTGGAGGAGCGAGAAAAACTGGTGGAGACGCCTCAGAACACCTAATTTCATAGAAGCTGTTTTAGCAAGAGGCGAGATGTGAAGTTTCCAGTTAAGATTATGAGCAAAGGACAGACTGAGGATATTCATTGTAGAAGAGGGAGACAGATGAGTGTCATTGAAGAATAGGGGATAGTGGTCTGGAAGGTTGTGTCGAGTTGATGGATGGAGGAATTGAGTTTTTGAGGCATAGAAAACTACTAGATTTTCTTTTCCTCAATCGGAAATCTTAGAAAGATCGGAAGTCAGGCGTTCTGTGGCGTCCCTGCGTGATCTGTTGACTTCCTGAAGGTTGGTTGTCTCTGAAAGGAAGTGGAAAGATGTAAGGTGGTGTCATCTGCATAGGAGTGGATAGGGCAAGAAGTGTGGTTAAGAAGGTCATTAATGAATAATAGAAAGAGAGTGGGTGACAGGACAGAACCCAGGAGAAGAACAGTGGCCGTCTACCACAGCAGCAATAGAGCGGTCGGAAAGGAAACATGAGATAAAGTTGCAGAGAGAAAGATAGAAGCTGTAGGAGGGCAGTCTTGAAATCAGAGCTTTGTACCAGACTCTATCAAAAGCTTTTGATATGTCTAATGCTACAGCAAAAGTTTCACCAAAATCTCTAAAAGAGGATGATCAAGACTCAGTAAGGAAAGCCAGATCACCAGTAGAGCGACCTTGACGGAAGCCATACTGGCGATCAGGCAAAAGATTGTGAAGTGACATGTTTGAGAATCTTTCTATTCACGATGGATTAAAAAACTTTAGACAAGCAAGAGATTAAAGCTATAGGACGGTAGTTTGAGAGGTTAGAACGGTCACCCTTTTTAGGAACAGGCTGAATGTAGGCAAACTTCCAGCAGGAAGGAAAGGTAGAAATCTATAGACAAAGTTGGAAGAGTTTGGCCAGGCAAGGTGTAAGCACAGAAGCACAGTTTTTGAGAACAATAGAAGGGACCCATCAGGTCCATAAGCCTTCCAAGTATTTAGGCCAGGAAGGGCGTGGAAAACATCATTACGAAGAATTTTAATTGTAGACATGATATAGTCAGAAGGAGGAGGAGAGGGAGGGACAAGCCCAGAATTGTCCAAGGTGGAGTTGTGAGCAAAGGTTTGAGAGAAGAGTTCAGCTTTAGAGATAGAAAAGATGGCAGTGGTGCCATTGGGATGAAATAAAGGAGGGAAAGATGAAGTGAAGTTCTTTGAGATATTTTTGGCTAGATGCCAGAAGTCTTGAGGGGAGTTTGAGTTTGAAAGATTTTGACATTTTCTACTTATGAAGGAGTATTTGGCAAATTGAAGAACAGACTTGGCATGATTCCAGGCAGAGATATAAAGTGCATGAGATTCAGGAGATGGAAAACTCAAGTACCTTTTGTGGGCAACCTCTCTATGTGTAGCACGAGAACAGGCTGAGTTAAACCAAGGTTTAGAAGGTTTAGGTTGAGATAAAGAATGAGGAATGTACGCCTCCATGCCAGATACTAAAACCTCTGTTATGCGTTCACAACAAAGGGACGAGTCTCTGACATGGAAGCAGTAATCATTCCAGGGAAAATCAGCATAATACCTCCTCAGGTCCCTCCAACTGGCAGAGGCAAAATGCCAGATGTATCTTTGTTTTGGGGGATCCTGTGGAGGGATTGGAGAAATAGGACAAGATATAGAAATGAGATTTTGATCGGAGGAGCCCAACGGAGATGAAAGGGTGACAGCATAAGCAGAAGGATTAGAGGTGAGGAAGAGATCAAGAATGTTGGGCAGGTCTCCAAGACGGTCAGGAGTACGAGTGGGGTGTTGCACCAGTTGCTGTAGGTCATGGAGGATAGCAAAGTTGAAAGCTAGTTCACCAGGGTGGTCAGTGAAGGGAGAGGAAAGCCAAAGCTGGTGGTAACATTGAAATCTCCAAGAATGGAAATCTCAGCTGAAGGGTAGAGGGACAGAATGTGCTTCACTTTAGAAGTTAAGTAGTCAAAGAATTTGCTATAGTCAGAAGAGATAGGGGAGAGATAAATAGCACAGATGAATTTAGTTTGAGAGTGACTGTTAAGTCAAAGCCAGATGGTGGAAAACTCAGAAGACTCAAGAGCCGAGCGTTGGCACAAGAGCAAGTTAAGTCGTTGCGTACATAGGCGCAACATCCAGCTTTGAAATGAAAATGAGAATAGAGAAAGTAGGATGGATGGATGGATTTTAAATCAGGCGCCACAACATCAAAGGTCATTTGGCGCCGCTTCAATAATTTAAAATGTTAGAATAGGAAAAAAGAACAAAAAAAATTAAGAACAATTTAAAACAATGCAATAGCTAAAAACTAAAAAAATACAATAAAACTAAATAAAATATTAAAATACATATAATAAAATAAGAATAAAATTCAAAGCTTTGGGAGAAGGCCAGCTTCTCCCAAAATCCTAAAAACATCATGGCCCTGGGCCAGGCACTCTGGTCCAAGGAACTTTGATATATAATAGACACCACTATCTCTACCGTGACAGCGGTAGAGGTAGCGGTGTTGTAACTCGATCAAACTAGGGCATTCTACCAACAGGTGCCGCACGATGAGCGGCACCAAGCAGTCATCACAGTAAGGTTGAGGGTCCCTGGTCAGGAAGTACCTTTGTGTAAGGTACGTGTGACCTTTACGAAGTCGCGCCAATAAAGTCTGTGCACTGCAATCCAGGACATGGGTGTATGTCCAATGAGGGATAGAGGAAGTAGTGATCTCTCCCATTTTCGAGATTGTGACCCCCGTTAGCCATTTCCTCTGCCATATTGTTGCAACTGCCTTATGAATTAGAGGAAATACATCTCGAAACGGAACAGGGGCAGGAGATGGAGCCCGACTTGCTGCCTCTTTAGCGAGGCGATCTGCGTGTTCATTCCCTGGAACACCTACATGACCAGGAACCCAACAGAACCCACTCCAGGGCTGATAAAACCAATGGGTGAAGAGAAATAAAAGAGGAGATAGCAGTAAGAGCACTGAGACAGTATCTAAAAATTGTAAAAGACGAAACCAGGCGAGTAAAAATTATCTGTAAAGCTAGGACAATGGCAGATTTGGAACCATCAGTAAAATCAGGAATGTCATCAGAATGGAAAGAAAAGTATTCTAAAAACCGTGTGTGGGACAGAGCTGGCAGAAAATCCTTCTTGCCATTCATGCCAGGAGGGCATAATGAAACAACCGGAAGCTGCCAATAACCAACTCGTGGAAACCGGAAAGAGTAGACTGGAGTGGGGTCGATAGACAAGTCCATCATGAGGTTTGCCACTTGAAGGCCAAAAGGTTTAGGTAGACTCGGTCAAGTGACATACGCTTGCGAACGTGAGTCCCACAATATTGACAGACAAGGGACAGAATCCGGATGACGGTGGGTGTGAAACCAACATTGGAGCATCGAAGACTGGCGCTGGAGGTCGGGCAGCCAGAAAACAGCATCCACAAGAAGGCTAGGTATTAGAGATGTCTGAAATGCACCCGTAGCCAAGTGGACCCCAGCATGATGCACGAAGTCAAGCGTGCGTAGTCGTGCATCCGTTGCGGATGAGTAGATCTCACAGCCGTATTCCAGCTTGGGAAGTATAAGTGTACGGTGAAGAAGCAGCAACGTGTCCCTGTCCACACCCCAAGAGGTGTGACTTAAAACCTGAAGAAGGGATAATGCCTGCCGTCAAGACGCCTTAAGAAAACGGAAATGGGGAACCCAGGTGAGACGGTTGTCAAATAAAAGGCCAAGATATCGAGTCGCCTCCACGCATGAGAGGCGTCTATTGGTGAGGTATAAATCAGGGTCTGGATGGACACCACGGTTGCGAAAAAATGCATGACTACGGTCTTCGAGGTGGAGAATCGAAAACCGTTCATGTTGGCCTAACTGGACACACCTATTGATCGCCAGTTGGAGCTTGCGCTCAATCAGTGACATCCTAGCAGCAGCAAAAGAAATACATAAATCATCAACATATAAGGAGCTGTGAATACCATCTGGAAGAGTATCTATAACACCATTAATGGCGACTGCGAATAGTGTAACACTAAGAATACTTCCCTGTGGGACACCATCATTTAGAGCAGTAGCCTCGGAGAGAACACTCCCAACTCGAACCCGTAAAAGACGTCTGGATAAAAACTGCTGAATAAAAATAGGAAGGTGGCCACGAAGGCCAAAATTAAACAAAGACTGTAAAATGCCATGACACCAAGCCGTGTCGTAGGCCTTCTCCAGGTCAAAAAGACTGTTACTTGATGGTGGTGATTAGCGAAGGCCTCACAAATAGAAGACTCTAGGGATAAAAGAGCATCAGTAGTAGACCTCATCTTTCGGAAGCTGTACTGTACTGATGACAAGTACTTCCCCCTCTCCAAGTACCACATGAGTCTTACATTTACCATCTTTTCTAACACTTTACAAATGTAAGATGTCAAAGATATAGGACGGTAGTTCGTAGCCTGCAGATTATCTTTCCCAGGCTTTGGAAATGGGAGAACCACTGTGATAGCCCAAGAAGATGGAAAGTCACTGGTATGCCAAATCATATTATAAAGATTTAATAAAAAGTTAAAAGCACCTTCAGACATGTGGCACAAGAAAGCATAACGAATATCATCTGGCCCAGGAGAAGAGACGTGACACTGGGACAAAGCAGTCCGCAACTCGGAGGCAGAGAAGGGGATATTATAGGACTCCCCTCCAGTGGAAGAAAAATTTATGCCGAGAGATTCCATTCTCTGGTGGTGACGTGCGCCCGGGGCTGCAGGATGCCTCCGGGAAACACTGGCAAAGTGTTCTGTGAAGAGGTCGGTGACAGCCTTAGGGTCTGCCCAGCAGACAACAAAACTGGTGGGGAAGGAGCAGAATACTTCCCAGCAATTCGGCAGACTTTGTTGAAGACATCCGTAAGAGGGGTGTGGGCGTTAATGGAAGAGACATAGGCTTTCCAAGATGCTCTTTGTGCCTCTTTCAAAACGCGGCGGACCCAAGCTCGGCAGCACCGAAAAGCTTCCAGACACTGCGGGTCCCCACGATGTCGCCGGAGACAAGAGAAAGCTGCCCGTTTCTCTCTCACAGCATTAGTGCATACTGTGTTCCACCAAGTAACGGGACGCTTAGTAAAGCGACTGGACGTCCTAGGGATTGTCTGAAGCGCTGCGGAATGTAAAAAATCAGTAAAATAATTAACAGCCTCACCACAAGTAGAAAAGTCAGCCAACGGACGGATAAAAGAGCTAAGGTCTGTGAATCGAGGCCAATCTGCTTTGTCTTAACCTAGTGTGGGGGACTGTGGCTCAGAGTTCACAGATTCCAATAAAATCGGAAAGTGGTCACTACCATGTAAATCCGGTAGGACCCGCCAATTGAAATCGAGGAAAGAATTACATGTAGAGATAGAAAGATCGATAGCTGTAAAAGTCCCAGTAGAACTGTGAAAATGTGTAATATCCCCTGAATTTAAAATCTCCATTCCCTCATCCTCAATAAAAGAACCAATTAAAACCCCACGAGGATTACTAGCACCTTCATCCCACAATGGGTGACATCCGTTAAAATCTCCCAACAAGAGGAGAGGCAGAGTCAGCTGACACACCAGGCCGTCAAGCTCACCCCTGGAGACAGGAACCCGAGGAGGGAGATATAAACTGCAAATAATGTAGGATCGTCCCATAAAGACCTTAACAGCAACCACCGGAAGGGGAGAGTTAAGTTGTAAGGGGACAACAGGCCCTGGTCAGGAAAAGGAGTGCTAAAAAAAGGCACGATAGCCAAGAGGACTAGAATAAGTAGTATCACCAAGCATAGTCTCTTGTAGAGCTACACAGGCTGGAGAGAACTCCGACAATAAAGCTCGGAGTTCTTCCCACGAGGCGTGAAGGCCTCTACAGTCCCACTGTAGGAGCTTGAAGATGACTATTTAGGTGCAGTGGACGGGCGAGCCTTTTGAATGGGCTGCCCGTGACTCACCTGACTAGAAATAATCAACCGACGAGAAGACACCGGGAGTTGAGATGTGCCGGGTTGTTGGACCGCAGCCTTTCGGCCTGCCGGTGAGTGATGCGAACCATCATCACTCCTACTGGTCATCGGAGGACGAGGGTCAGGCTGGACTGCACTTTTTGATACAGTGGGTCCACGAGGGACGGCTTTGACAATATCATCGGACGTCTCCATACTAAGACCATCCTTATCACAAGAAGCCCGATCTGAGACAGAGGGCGTCACAGGAGGCTGAACAGAAACTACTGGAGCTACCATATCAGAGCGGTCCCTGGAGGACTCACGATCATGTGCACCAGGAGAAACCTTAGATTGCTTATGCTGAGCTAAATGCATCGACTTCGCAGAGCCGCGGTGCCGTTTGGTTAGTCCCTTCAAAGGCTTAGGCGATGCAGGGGGCAAATGGATATCCACTTCTTGGGTTACGTTGGTCATATCTGGATTATTCCCGTCACTTCTTACAGATGACTCAACTGAGTTGTCGGACAAAAGGGCAAACCTTATTAGCCAGATGAACAGGACCACCCGCCCCAACAGAGGGAGAGGTAACAGAAGGAGTTGTCTTTGGACTGGCAGACTCAGCTGAAGAGCGAGCGGCCAATAAAGCATAGGATGTCGCACCAGTACCAGCCTTCTGGCGGTACAGGAGTTCACGGCGGGCGCTACCGAGGCTGATGAACTGAGTGTTAGCAAGCTGTAGAATGTCCTGCTCCAGGCGATACCTAGGGCATTGCCTGGAATGTACCTGGTGAGCCTCACGGCAATGGAAACAATAAGCTGCAGCATTGCAATGCTCAAAATATGAGTCTAGGTGCTGAGCAATTACCACATCGAGAAGCTTCCTTGCAGGAGCTTTTGCCATCACCGTAGCCGTAGCACGAGAAACATTGAAGAGGACAGGAAATAAAACGCCTCATCCTAAGATTGATAGGACCGATATTAACACGGTCAGGGAGGGTGGAACCAAAAAAGGTGAGAAGGACCATGTTGGAGGAGTTCCTCATCTTAGTCACCTTTTGGACTGAGCTAGGGCACATTACTAGTATTTCCTCGTCAGGGAATTCATAATGATCCCGACTGTACACACAACCTTTACTGTAATTAAAGGTGGGATGTGCCTTAATAGTCTCAAACATGCTGTCAGAAGGGCATGGGAGATGTTGCAACATCCTCGCTTGCGTAATATCTTAAGCTCGCACCTGCATCCCCTTACCATACTTCTTGAAGTTTCCCTCAGGAATCGTGCCGATCACTTTGGAGAGGTATCGGGAGGCATGGATAAAATTCTCGCTCCCATTTCTGTAGTACACCACAAATCAATGTGGAGGCGGGATGTGGTGATTTTCTGGAACTGAATTCTCTAAATAGATTTAAAAAACATTAGGGATGTAATCCATGTCACTGTCTGAAATATTACGTGACTGGAGAAATTCAGTTTTGAAGCCAGAGCAGGCAAGGGGCAGAGATGCTACATGTTCATAAGCCAAATGGCCTTCGTCACATGACAGAAAAGTCACATAGCAGCAGTTAGATGGAAAGTGCTTATCATAAACAAGTCGAATGCGAAGAGCAGTGCCATACACCTTGAGAAGTGAGTGCAAGGCGTGATAGGAAAATGATGGATTAACATTTACCATCAAAATGGAGTTATATGCAGTAGAAATGCATCCCTCAGAAGAACTCCCAGAACAGGAGACTGCTGTGGGAGGCCCTTGTGGAGGGGAATCCTCCTCCTTACTCAGACCTGAAGATGACGTCTCGCGGGCCAGGTCAGCCACCTCACGAGAACTTGAATGTTTTTTGTGTTTTCTCATAAAAAAAACAGTAACACAAAGATTAGCTCCAGGGGCAAGAGAAACCACCTACTGGGACGACAATGGGAGCGAGCGCTGGCTGCCGTGGATGGGGTACCTCATCCCCATGCGGACCAATCGTTTTTAAAAAAAGGCCCCACATGATGCAGAATGTTTGTCCATGGCAGAGCTGAGACCCCCCTCCCAAAACATCCCAGCCTGGACACCCAACCATCCAGCACAGGAAGGCCCCTACTGGGCGATCCCTCCAGCAGGTGGCTCCGCTGGTCCACTGGCAGCTTACGTAGGAACCATTTAGTCTGGCCCCTCACTGGTGACCTTACTAGCATGGGTAGCCCTCTCCCCCTCGAAAGGGCAGAGCAGGTGCCTAAGCCCCCTCTAGCCTAGCTCGCCAGGTCACAGGGGCACGCAAGCCCCCCCACCACGACAAGGCGGTTCCCATCTGGGGGGGTAGAGAAAGTACGAGGGAACAGAGAAGGGGCTACTGTCAATTGCCTCAGACAGCTGTGTTTTGGTGAGGAAAAGATGAGGTTTTGTAGAGGAGAGGTGGTGTTCTACAGATTGAAAATTAGATCCAAGACTGCAGATGTTGCAGAAGTTAATGTAGAAAAGTTGAGGGAGGTTTCAAGGCATTTGGGGTCATTATCTAAAAAGGCGTTCGACCTGTGGACATTTTTGGTCCCCTGCATTATTATTGTAGCGGTCCATTGGATTTTTTTTATAGATTCTTGATGTCTTTCTGCCTGTATGGTGACCATACCACTGCTGCATATTCTAGTCTAGGTCATAGTGGTTATTATCTTTTTCATCATACACTTATCTATGTACTTGAATGCCACCCTGATATTAATTAGTGTCTGGTATGTTGAAGCAAATAGTTCATTTATATGTCTTTCTGGAGTAAGGGTGTCTTGTATAATCACTCCCAGGTCTTTCGCTTCACTCCTTTTCATTATAATCTCTTCTCCAATTTTATATTCCACACATAGATCTTCTATTACTTTTACTCCTTTCCATTACATTGCATTTCCTGATATTAAATTCTAATTTCCACATTTGGCTCCATTCCCACATCTCATCAATATCTTTCTGGAATTCCATATAGTCCCTGATGTTCCTTATTACTCTCAAAAGTTTCACATCATCTACAAGCAAATTTCTGTAGTTACTCAAACCCTTATGTATATTGTTAATATATACTTGGAACATAACTGGTGCCAGTACCAAACCCTGTGATGTACCAATAGTAACTGTGGTATAGCTTGATGGGATGTCTCTTATCATGGTCCTAATTCTTTTATCTGTTAAGTAGGCTGTCATCCAATTTAAGATATTTCCCTGTATTCCTCCAATGTGTTCTATTTTCCATAGGACTCTTCTACGTGGTACTCTGTTGAAAGCCTTCTTGGTATCTAAATACACGGTGTCACTCCATCCATCTCTCCCTTGTACTTCTTGTATTACTCTTGTATAAGCTTTGTATATATATTTGCTCTGCATGATCTTCCTTTTCTGAAAAAAAATTGTGAGTTATTTATTATTTTCACTTAACAAAATTTAAACTGACATCACTGAAGAACTCAATGAGATCCCCGCAGTGCACCCCTCATGTGACGTCAGTTTGCTGCCTACCTCCATCCAGTCTCAACACTGCTCCTTCGGGTCTGTCTGCCCTCCTCCCATTTTACTGGCCTCTACAAGGAGTTGTCCTGTAAGCTCTCACCTTTTCCCTCCTGACAATTTGAGGTGTTGGTGACATTGAACACAATCCAAGGATCGTTGTTTTTGTTCCTCTGGCCCCTTTCATGACCCAGAGTTATTTATGGTTTGGTTGCAGGCTCACTTTGTTTATGGACTGGGACAACCTTCTAGAAATAAGGTGTCCATCCTCATCTTTTGCTAGCAAGTGGCCCAGCTGTGAGAAGGTTCCACCTGTGGGAGAGGATAAGAGGAAGTGAGAAATCTCCTGTTTAACACCATCATCCTTCTGTCAGTCTCGTTTCCTTTTATCTTCCCCACAGGTAGAACCTTCTCACAGATGAGCCGCTTGCTAGTGGAAGACGTGGAAGTACTCCTCAGCATTTCTAGGTTGTCCTGGTCCATCATCAAATTTACCCTGCAACCAAACCATTACTCTGGGTGATAAAAATGGCCAGTGGAGCAAAAACAACAATCCTTGGATCGTGTTCATTGTAACCAAAAAAAACTCAAAATGTTAGGAGAGAAAATGTGAGAGCTTATTGGGACAACTCCATGGAGAAGCTGATAAATGGGGAGAAGGGCAGACAGACCTGAGGGAGCAGCGTGGAGACTGGATGGAGGTGGGCAGGGAACTGATATGAGGCAGGCACAGTGGGCATCTCATTGAATTCCTCAGTGACGTCAGTTTAAATTTTGTGAAGTTATATTGAGTTTTTGTAATCAATATAATGGTCTTTCATAATATATTTGAATGCTTTTGTTTACTTTTTGTTGTAGCTGTGAAACATGATGAAATGCTCTAATAGTGAAATCAATGCAGAATAAAAGAAAATAAAAGAATGCATTATCATCTCGTGAATTTCTGGCCGTAACTTACCAAACAGGAGTCATCTTACAGACTCACAAAGACTTTTGTAGTTTGCTCATTAGGAAAGGACCCAGACTACTGTTATGTTTGCCAGATTCACCAGATAATAATAATATTTCTCAGAAAAGATGGTCAACTGCACGTCATATTTTTGTACATGCAAATATCGCATACCGATTAAAATAACTGAAATATTTTTAAGTAATTCAGGGCCGCTATGGTACAGTGGAACCATGCGTGCTTTGGGGTCCGAGGGTCTCTAAAAGCACAGGTTCAAATCCTGTCCATGGTCCAAGTATAGGTTGGGTTTCCTCACTCAGGGCAACGGTTTCCTAGTGGGTGGGCTTTGAGATAGGAGGTACCCCAAAAGTATCCCCTTTAACCTATAAAACCCTTTAACCTATAAATTCCCATGAAAAGCCCACATGGTATTAAAAAAAAAAAAACATCTCTACGGCATAAATGCCTTGTTAGTAAAATTAAAGTTATAACCATGCATTGTTTTTTTTTTATACCATCTCTATCTTTGGGACAAAAAATTACTTTGTTGCTCAAATGATAACTTAAAGTTAGTATGATATTTTCTTTCCTTCTAGGCTAGGACGTAGACTATAAGAAACCATGAGCATATGAAGCCCCATAATTTAGTTTATTTTCATAACTTAGAAATCAAATTCTGATAATGAGATTGTCTATTACCAACTATTTAATTTTGCATTGATGTTTCCAGCATCACAGAGAACTAACTAATTGCTGACTAGTTACTTTTAGTGTAAAGACACAGTTTAAGGACACGGTGATGAGAGCACTGTAGCATTCTTGTGCTGTTTTGGTTTCAGCCACAAATTTTCTTTTTTCTCTTAAAGAAAATTTAACAAAAATTTCTGTACAATTTCCCTGTGAAGAATTATCCTCTGCAGAGGCAAGGTGAAATTTGTGTGTTAAGGTTTTGTGTTGTATCAAAATCTTTAGAAATGTAAGAGCTTGATACACAAGTTAACTATGTTTTGCATTTGTATAACGATGTTAGGCAGTCGTATAAACTCAAGTAACTATAAGGAAATATCCTGGTAAAATAACAACAGAAAAATGTTGGAAGGAGTAAATGCATGGTAAATTAATAGATGCATCATATTATAGTGTTTAGACGTGACTATTCTGTACCAAAAGACGATACTTATTGCTTTCTGAATTAAACTAGCTGGAAACACTGAAAACTTCCCAGTTTGACTCCTCTCCTATTCCTGTGAATGTATTTCATACCTATGATATATTCTGTGTTTTGTTACCAGTATTATAAAGAAAACAAGTGCATAAATATAGATTTCTTACATAGTGTGATTATCTGTCTCTTCAGTTACGAAAATAGCTGAGCAGTATGCAGCGAGTGGAATAACAAGTCCAGCAAACTGTGTTTGGATGCATCTTTTCTCTATGGGTCAGCATGATCAGGCTAATGAGGTAAGTAAGTCTTGTTGGCATAATGGCAGTCAGGTTTACTTATGCAAAACAAGCTAGTTGTTTCCCACTAAATGGCAGTGCAGTGACTTGTTATCCACACACCATACTTCTGTTCCCATTTTGTACTCATGACATTCACATTTCTCTCATTGGTGTTTATGGTTTCCCAACTTGATTGCTTCTCTGTGCTGTGTTTCACCACTGGTTGTTGATGAGGGGGCATGGAGATGATCATTTAGGAGAGGCTGGGAAGTTGGGACTTGCTGCACAGGTGGTTTCTGACACAATTCAGATCCCCAGCTGCCATCTTCCCTTGGTTCATCTTCAGACCACCTACCACTTGTTCCTAGGAGATCTTGCACCATCTCTGACTGCACGATGCTCATTAGTAGTGCCTCCCATGATCTCCATTCTGTATGCATTGCCTGCCATCATGGTATTTGTTCTGTTGATCACTGCTGTGACAAGTCTGTTGGCTGGCCTCCATGCTCGTTGGAGAGGGCTGCCAAACACCACACCCGTTTGCTACCAGGCTCAACTTTTATCTCACTGTTCAGGAATCCCTTGTCATTTGAGGCATAGTGACTTCTGTTGTATGGTGGTGGAGAAATGGACTTGTCCACCTTCCTTAATGTAGCATGTTGGAGGATTCCATCAATTTTTGCTGATCACTATCTTATGAACATTCAGATGATGGTCGGGAATGTCTTTACCTTGGGGCCCTTTGTTGTGATTGTTGATGTTCTGCTGTCTTTTCCATTCTCTGTTTCTGGGCTCATGCTGGTTGATTTTTCATCTCGTTGCATGGACAATTTCTTGGGGCTCCAGTGGGAGGCACTACTGTTCACACTTGGTAACCATTGTCTGCCTTGCTGGATATCACCACCTCACATGGTGGGTGCCTCTTTCTTTATACCGTAGACTTTCACCCTGATCACCTTCTGTTATGGACACTTGATCCCATCTTCACTGAATGTGCAAATCTGCATAATTAGAAGATACAGGTTTTGTGTGAAACAAATGACATTTTTCGCTCGCTTGTTTCTTCTAATCAAACCCTCCTATCCTTCCTGCTCTTGTCTACTTTTAGCCATCGAACAGAATGAGAATGGAGGTATGGTGTGCCATGGTGCCACACTGCCATCTAGCAGGAGATGATCGCAATCATTTGATTGGGTTATTTTATTGTTATTATTTATACTTTTTTAAAAGGAACAGGTGTGTGAAAAAATATGTTTTAGTTAATAATGTCATATTGTGTGGGGAGGGCTATCAATAATTTTATCTGTTTAAGTAAGGGTAGATTTACTCTCCCCCATCATTATGAGGTGCACCAATTTTTATGTGTTGTTGAGTAGAACTGGTGGGACGGTGGAAGGAATATATTTTACTCTTAATTTGTTTTTAGTTATACTTACCTTTTTCATTTTCATTAGCTATTTTATTATCTTGCTTTCACTGGCATGTTATCAAAGTCTAGCTTATTTCATTATCTTACTTTCACTAGCATGTTATCAGACAGTCTGGTAGTCTGTGTTTCTATAAGAATAGTATACATGCCATCTACCAACAGTCCCTTTTAAGGAAAACAACATGGCTATCTCTTGAGAGGATAGAATAATGCTTAGAGTGGCCTCAATGAAATTAAACAAGTACATCTTAGTAGAGATGAGAAATACTTAAGTGTTGGGAAGCAAGGAATAAAGATACACGCATAGAGAGGTTCTAAAATAGGTAATTGCATCAATGGAAATTAGCAAATATTTTGGAGGTGATAAAGTAAGTAAAACTTAGCTGTTGTTTGTGATGGGTGTTTTATTTTGGATAAATACAATGATTGTAAGAGGCAGGCAGTAATGTGTGGCCACTATATGCATTGCTCACTGATCAAACTGGAGTGAACCTTGTCAATCCAAATTGCTGTCAAAACCCATCTGAGGTGTGTTGTCACATTGTTAAATTCTGGTGTTGGATGGACTGAGAGAAAGAGTTGTGTGGTGTGGAATAAAAACAAGGGAGAAGAGAAAGAGGAAAAAACAACAATACACTGATTATGTTTTCAACAGTACAAAAGCACATAATCTATGCATTAATGTGGGCATTGTGAAAGTAGGGTTAGTTAAGTATGCTTAAAAATGGTATTTATGCTCTTATAAATGCAAGAAGTAAAAAAGGAAAAGAAATAAAGAAATTTTGAAATTTCCTTCTTAAATGAGATCCGTATAAGTTTTATTGGTAAAATGAATATTAAAAATATGTAAATGTGAGAGGTAGAAAGTATTGCAGTAAGATAACTAAACGTTTAAAATGGATTGTATTGAAATTATTATATACTTAGTGGACTTGTATGCTGAAAGGGAGATGTTGCTACCAAATACCTATTAAGATGGAGTGATTCATAGGCACAAGAGATTGGAGTAGTGAAGTTATGAATGTAATCTATTTACCATGCTGCATTTCTTACTCAGGTTTACCAGAAGCATCTGAAGACTTCCACTTCACTGCTCATGTTTCGAAACATTATGAAATGTGCCGAGAAGGCTGGTGACACTGGCTTACTTGCATCCCTCACACAAGTCCTTGAGAGCCACCCAGGCCTATCAAACCAGGCAAAGGGTCTGGTCTACAACTCCTGGATAGGCATTCTATGTAAGTGTCATCCATTTCTTTTCTTTTTTTTATCAGAAATGTTTTTCAATAATAGGTGTCAGAAGTGAACAAGAGAAGGAAAGTTTGTATAAATTTCAGGACTGTCTGTTTATGAAGTAACTTCATTTGCCAGGAATATATATATATATATATATATATATATATATATATATATATATATATATATATATATATATATATATATATATATATATATATATATATATATATATATATATATATATATATATATATATTGTGAGGGCCAGTGCATTATTTCCCCTTTATTTAATTATATTATATGTGTAGCCTCTGGCCCAAGCGTGGGCTGTTGCTGTTCCTTTGCGCGGCCAAACCCCCCTCTCTTTGTTTCCACCATTTTGTGCGCCTGTGAGCTTCACATTAGTAACCAGCCAGTCTTCAGCGGAGGTAGACACGTGCGCTCTTAGTTTCTGGCACAAGGTGGAGACACGTGTTGCTGGGCTGTTCTTGTTACTCGCTAGTCATTGGTCTGGGAGTTGTGCCCTCCTGTTGAGTAGCTGGCTTGCTACTGGGTAGACCGTGGCTGCGTAGGACAATGGGCTTGTTGTCCTGAGGAAAGTGTAGCCGGTTGGGGCTGTATTTCCTGTTGTGCGTTCGTCCACTCGGTGTGGCGACGCCGGAGGACACGTTATTGTTTCGTCCCGTTGTTGCTGTTGGTGGCTGTGGTCACCAGTGTGTTTTGTTGGGTGGCTGTGTGCCCCCACCATCTTTTGTATAGTTTCAGTAGTAAACTGTATTGTAGTGGTAGTAGCCACGCACACTATTGAATGGTGAGAGGCTTCATGTCGGCCAGTAGTGCATAGTGTCGTCCGCCAGACGTGTCTGCGGCGAGTGTATAGTGGGTGTCACGCATAGATGGTGTCTGGGCTTGTGTGTACATCACCGGATGTGCTGTACACAACATATATTGCAGTAATAGTAGGCCAGGGATGTCAGTCTAACAGGTGTTATTAAGCAATTGTTGTAGTAGAATAGTACACTCAACCCTCGATTTGCCGGACTAAAAGGGGGGAAGGCTTGTCCGGGAATGGCAAATGTCCGGCAATGGAAAATGTCCGGGGGTCTACCCCCTTGCCGGACTTTACCCTATACAGGTTGAACCCCGCTTTAACGGCACGCGATTTACCGGAATCCCGTGTTTAACGGCAAAAATTTCCGGTGGGAACATAGTGTTGTCTTTAACGGCATTTCGGCACCTGCACCAGCTGTACCAGGAAGTTGGAAAATAAATCAGACGTTTTTTGTTCAGAAAAACAAAACTGAGGGAGAAGAAAGAGACTTTGCACCAGATGTGGAAGACAAGAGAAAGAAAAATAAAAGAAAGGCAGGATCAGGAAGAATAGAAGTAACAGGAGGTGCCGAGGCAAAGGCAAAACCTCCGACGACCATCATCATCATCATCATCATCATCTCCTCACCACGTGGGGCCGTAACACATGCCAATGCCGCCGACACACATCTGTACTGTTTTTTATTAGCATTTACCTTACTGTAGATATATTGATGGTAGATATCTGATCCCGTGTGGTCTAGTGGCGGCTTCAGTAGTTTCGTCTACTCAGAATCAGACACGACTTCCATACTCGAGTCATGTGACCTGAGATGTTCACCACTAGGGCCTGGTTGAGGAGAGGTGGTAGTGGTGGTGGTGGCAGTGGTGGTAGTGGCGGTGGCAGTGTTGGCAGTGGTGGTAGTGGCGGTGGCAGTGGCGGTGGCAGTGGTGTCAGGCTTGCTCACTTTGAAGAACTCTTTTATCAAAGTCTGTCTGCCAGACTCGTGTTGCATACGAATGATTTTAGATCGAAGCAGGCGAAGTTGATCATAGTGAATCTGGATGTCTTGCCGAGAGCAATCTTCAACAAACTTAAGTAAGACATCAGCACATTCACGAACGACGCTCATCTTTACTGTAGGTTTCACCTCACCTGAGTCACTATCCTCACTGTCGCTCTCCTCACCCGTCACAGCCGCTACTATTTGTTCAGTGTTGAGAATTTCATTTCCTTGTGTTTGATCATTTTCTTCCAACCACTCATCCACGTCATCCACTGTTACTTCCTCTTCCCAGACTTTTCAGTAGCTGGTGAAAGTCTGTAGCCTCAAGCCTTCAAAATCGGCGCAGTAATCTTCATCCTTCATAAGTTTCTTCCAGGCATTAGTAAATGTTGTGTGTTTCATTTCTCTCCAGGCCTCATACATGTTATAAATAGCAGCTCTTATGTTGTAGTTTTTTATGTTAGCCAACGTTCTCTTGCCTCTAGTATCCTCAACTGCACCATCCTCTGTCTCCAGCACAACCAACACGTCATCCAGGTATTTACGTAGGTAAATCCTCTTGAACGATTATAACTCCTTGATCCATAGGCTGGATCAAGGAGGTAGTGTTCTTGGGCAGAAACATAGCTTTTATCTTCCCGTCAGCACTTTTTAACACATCTGAGGAAGGGTGGGCGGGAGCATTGTCAAGCAATATTAAAGCCTTCACGTCATCCGGTCTTATTTTGAGCACTTTCTCTTGATAGTTTTTCACTTCCGGAACTAAGTGATGTTGAAAATAATCAGTAAAGATATGAGAGTTGAATAAAGATATGAGAGTTGAACCATGCCTTAGATGAGTTATAATAATGGACAGGTAACTTGTCCATAATATCCTTGAGAGCCCGGGGTTTAGCTGCCTTCCCCACGACTGTCAACTTAAGCCTATGAGTACCAGACGCATTTCCTCCGCAAAGCACTGATAGGCGTTCCTTACTCACCTTCTTTCCTTTCACTTTCTTTTCATGCATCCCAGCCTGAGTGTTTCTTGGTAAGGCCCGCCACATCATACCAGTTTCATCAACATTATATATTTGTGACATGGATAAATCTTCATCATTAATAAGTTTCATCAACTCATCACGGAAAGGTTCAATCATTTCAGCATCGGCACTTTCAGCCTCACCTGTCACAGCCAGATTGCGGATGCCATGGCGCCTGCGGAAGCGCCAGAGCCACCCATCACTGGCCTTGAACTCAATACCCATGTGGGCAGCAAGCTTAGCAGCACTAGCGGCCAACTCCACTCCCCTCACTTCCACCCCACATGCACGCTCCTGGGTATGCCACTTGTACACTGCCAAATCAAGTTCAACACATTTCAGGTCTTTCATATGCTTTCTAGTTGCATCACCCTTTCCCGACACAGCAAATTTAACTGCATAATTTTCTAACTTTCTTCTAGCTTTTTTTTATGTCCGAAACTGTCTGTTTTTTCACCCCATACAGCTCGCAGACTTGGGCAACACTCATTCCTCCATCTATTTTACGTAAAAGTTCCAGTTTTTGCGACACAGAAAGGTGCACAGGTTTAGCTGTACGCTTGGTTACTTTCTTTGGTGGGTTTTTGGGTGGCATCGTTGTGAAGAAGAGGTGTATCCATGACAAGCACGTAAGCACAACACTCGTGTGACGCGGCAGACTTGTTTACAGTCCAGTACTAGACGTGTATGTCCGCCCGCGCTGCCATCTATAGTGCCCGATTTGCGAACTTTGTCTGGCGCGGTAGTTTGAAATCGACTTGTCCTGGACTTTTTTTTTTTTTTTTTTTTTTTCCCACAGACTCTTGTCCGGCAAATCCGAAATCCGGCAAATGGAGGTCCGGCAAATCGAGGGTTGAGTGTATAGTTATATAATATACCGCGCGCGTTGTTCCGGTCTGTGAGTTATCACAGTCTGTGGACAAGGCGGGTGGAGAGGCATTAATACTTCACAGAGAAGTGGGTGGAATTGTCCTTGTGGGCGGTTTCTCTAGGGGGTATTAAGGCCTCGCCCTGTTACACAGAGCATCTACCATTTATAAATTCTACTTGGTTGGGTGTAGGAGGAGAAGGAGTTGCTGAGAAGATTCCCTTACAGTGGGGGGAAAATATACACTGTTGGCGACCTTGAAAGAACCTGAGGGTTACGTCGGCTGTGAGTTATAGTAGTGGGGACTCTGTGGAGTGTTTTATATTCCCCATTTTACTGGCCGTAACTAAGCTGGTGATTTTGCCAGTATAACAGTCTAGTGAGCTGTAGCAGCTAACCACAGCCGGGTGATGTACTACGTTTGAAAACCGTAACAGTGGCGACCTCGCCAGGATAAACCAAGTGCTTTATAGTGTGTAGTGTTATTGTGTGGGGTATTATTACTTATATTATTGTATTGTTTGTGAAAACGAGTCCTTGTGAGCACCATGGAGAGAGTTACTGGCCTTTTCACCCCACCAGTGGAGGGTGAGGATGCGAGTGTGAGCCGGCGAGACTCACCACATGGGTATGATGAGTCGGTGGCCGCGCGTGGGGTCAGTGAGGACGCATTTACTATGTGTCATGATAATGCACATGGCGGTCCCAGTGAAGGTGATGTAGGATATATTAGCCCTGGCAGAAGTATCGGAAGCAGGGAAGGCTCCCGACGATCTAGTCCAGCAAGCAGTATTGCTGATATTGTCCAGTCAGCTGCCAGACTGGAGGAACTGCGATTGAAGCTGGAAATGAGGAAAATGGAGATAGAAGCAGAAGAGAGGCGAGAGTTAAAAAGACTAGCTGCTGAGGAGAGGGCTAGAGAAGCGGAAGAAAGACGAGAACTTCAGAGACTAGCAGCAGAGCAAGAGGCTAGAGAAGCGGAAGAAAGACGAGAACTTCAGAGACTAGCAGCAGAGCAAGAGGCTAGAGAGGCGGAAGAGAGGGCTAGAGAAGCGGAAGAGAGACGAGAGTTAAACAGACTAGCAGCAGAGAAGGAGGCTAGAGAGATGGAGAGAGAAAGGGCAGATGAAGATAGAGAGTTGGAGTGGGAGAGAACTCGCCATGCAGTAAGTACGCCTGGAGTTGTTGGTAGTGTAGGAGGAGTATGAGAACAGAGTGTAGAGCGTACTTTAGTTCAAAGTCTCCAGCTAGTCCCTGAATTTGATGAGGCAAAGGTGGCTTTGTTCGCTTCGAGAGGAAAGCCAAGGAGTTTGCTTGGTCTCGAGAGATGGGTAGGCTTAGTCGCGAATAAACTTAAGGGAAAAGCCTTGGAAGTTTATGATAAAATGTCAGCTGATGATCTGGATGATTATGAGGAGTTTAAGGCTGACATCTTGCGGGCATATGAGCTGCGACCAGAAGCCTATCGCTTGCAATTCAGAGGAAAGAGGAAGCGAGCAAGTGACTCCTACCTCGAGTGTGCTCGTTCACTGGAGCAAGTGTTTGAGAGATGGGTTGCTAGCGAGGGTGTTGACTCTCTCGAGGCTTTAAAGGAGTTAGTAGTTATGGAGCAGTTCATTGATATTGCTGATAAGGAGCTGGTACCTCTGTTGAGGGAGAAGAGGTTTAGGACCTTGAAGGAGGCTGCTACATGGGCTGATGATTATGTGTTGGCCCACCGTCCTGTGCAGCAGCCTGGGAGTTGGAGTCGTAAGGAAGGTGGTCCTAAGGGAGGCCCAGGGAGTGGTGGCAGTTCTTCCTCGGGCTCTCCAGGCCACTTTAGGCGATATACTGGATTCGGCAGTAAAATGGGTTTTGGAAAGCCCCAGGCCCCCACCCCTCCTTTTTCTGCGAAGGACAGGATGGCGGGAAAGGCGGCCTCCAGAACGCCCAAGTATGATTCCCAGCCTACGTGTTATCACTGTCGAGGGAAAGGGCATTTTAAGTTCAATTGCCCAAAATTAGTAACAGCTGAAACTCCAAAGTCCTCGCAGAAACCAGTTGCCTTGTTGGTGTGGCCAGATAAAGTTTGTGGTGATGAGTTGACTGCTCCTTCAGGCTTTAGAAGTGAAAAGGCACGGCGTGTGCCTGAGTTGTGTTTGGAGGAGGGAGAGCAGGTTGGCCCGCCTGTCCCTCCCCCTGTTGCCTTGCCCGCTGTTGTTAAGGATAGTGAGCTTGACTGGTGCCGTCCTTTCCTGTGTGGAGGCACTGTTGAGATTGATGGCACCAAATATCCCATCACTGTACTGCGTGATACGGGAACACAGCAGTCAGTGTGCCGAAATGTCACTGGGAAGAAGGTGACATCTAGTAAGGCAGTGTTGTGTCGTGGACTTAACACTGTGGAGGAGTTCGTGACGGCTGAGGTGACGCTGTCATGTCCTCTTGTCACTGCTACGGCGCAGGTAGCAGTGGCAGACGAACTGCCAGTCGCAGGAGTGGACTTCCTGCTTGGGAATGATTTGGCTGGTGGTCGTGTATGGATCCCAACCTCTGAGGAGGATGAGGTTGCTGAAGAGTCTGGGCCAGTGGTGCAAGACTCTGTAAATGTTGTTACCTGCTCTCAGGCCTGCTGGGCTGAGAGAGAGCCTGTTACTACCCAGGAGGTTGCTAGCAGCCAGGTGGGATTGACTCCAGATGGGAGTAGCAGTGCTGATGTGGTGGAGCCAGTGTTGGGCTCACCATTGAGTTCTGGTGTAGAGGCTGACGGTGACGGCGTAGAGTCACTTGTTAATGCACCGGACTCGACTTTGGGAGTTGTTGCTGAGAGTGAGGACGGAGTGTTGGGTGTAGCTGAGTTGTTTGATGGTTATCCTCACTCTGCAGAGCACTCCGGAGGGAGCACTCGTGCTGAGTCGCTTCCTGGTGTGGAGGCTGAGGGCTCTGATGTTCAGCACAGGCCCCAGCCTGATAAATCAGGCAGTTTGTTGGAAGTTGGCGCCCAGGGTGGGGAGACTTCCAGTTCTGCAGGGGGGGGTTGGAGGTTTCTCCCCCTGTGGAGCATCTTGGAGGCAGGGAGCGAGCTGTTCCCTTGCCTGGTGACTGCCTGGTTGGTGGTGATGATCCTTCTGAGGACTCACCGGATCACATGGCAGGAGCGGAGCAGCCTGGGCCAGCTCTCCGTCCTCGAGGCCGTGTGGGACGTAGGGTTGCAGCGTTGCCTCAACCCCATGACCCTATTGTCCCCCTTTCTCTTACCCAGCTAGAGCCTGCAGAGCTCATTCGTGGGCAGCAGGAGGACCCGGCGTTGGCCTCCTTCTTTGCTCGAGTGGGTGAGGGAAGTGAGGAGTTGGAGGGCAGGGAGGAGTTTGTCTTGCATCAAGGGGTGTTGTCGTAGATGGCAGGAGAGTGACGGTGGTGAGTTATTGCAAGTAGTTGTTCCGCAGAAGCTGCGTGAGGCACTTGTGCTGTTGGCACATGAGGGGCCCATGGCTGGACACCTGGGCATCTGAAAGACCGTCGCTCGCCTGCGTCGCAATTTTTGGTGGCCCAGCATGTCTGGAGAAGTAGCCACAATTCTTAAGTGCTGCCACACTTGTCAAGTGGTGGGCAAGCCTAATCGGACACCCCCTTTGGCGCCACTCCACCCTATCCCTGCTGTTGATCCTCCCTTCACGAGGGTTTTGATTGATATAGTAGGTCCTCTGCCTACTACCAGGGCTGGTCACAAGTATTTGTTGACCATAATGGATGTTACCACGCAGTATCCTGAAGCAATTCCCCTGAGAAGCACTCACTCTAAGGTGGTGCTGAAGGCTTTGTTAACCTTCTTTACACACTTTGGATTGCCAGCAGAGCTGCAGTCCGATCAGGGGACCAACTTTACTTCAAAGTTGTTTAAGGATACGATGACTGCGTGGGGGATCAAGCACATTGTGTCCAGTGCTTATCATCCACAGTCTCAGCGAGCCCTGGAGAGACATCATCAAACTCTCAAAACCATGCTCAAGATTTTCTGCATGGAGAGAGAGAAGGATTGGGACGAGGGTGTCCCCTTTGTCTTATTTGCGGTGAGAGAAGCACCCACTGAGTCCTTGGGTTTCTCACCCAATCAGCTAGTGTTTGGACACCGAGTGCGTGGACCGCTCGACGTAGTTCGGGAGGCTTGGTGTCAGCCGTCGCCTGAGCGCCCTGCCCTGTCTCACTGCTTAAGAGCATTATGAGCAGTCGAAAGAGACTAGCCAAGGCATTAGAGGTGGCGCAGGCCCACCTGTGTAAGGCCCAGCAGAGTATGAAGGGGTATTATGACCGAAGGGCCAAGTATCAGAGTTTTGCTCCTGGAGATGAAGTGCTTGTGCTGTTACCACTTCAGGGCCAGCCGCTTGCTGCCTGCTATAGTGGCCCCTATATTACAGAGAAGAGGGTAGGTGACCTCGACTACCTGGTGGTCACTCCTGACCGGCGCAAGAGGGCTCAGCTGTGTCACGTTAACATGCTGAAGCCCTATTTTTGTTCTACTAGCCAGAAGGGCTCTTGTAGTTCTGCCGTGCAAGAGGCATCTTCAGTTTTGTTTTTGTGCCGGGAGGGAGAGGCTCCAGAAGTTATTGGGCCTGAACCTGTTGTTCCTACAGGGCAGTGGGAACGGAATAGCCTCCATCTCTTGAAAGAGGAGGTTGACCATTTAGGGCAGGGGTTCTCAAAGTGGTCGATATCGACCCCCAGGGGTCGATGGGACCATCCAAGGGGTCGATGAATATCCAGGGGGTCGATGAATAATCGAAGAGTCAGTAAATGGTACTGCTGGAGTCGAAGGGACCTTTGAAGCCCCCGACTAGAAATCCCAGATTATAATTTGTAAACATCTGAAGAATATCGGGCACCATTAAATAAAAAAAAAAAACATAATTTATTGATTTCAAACAATAGGAAATTTTAGCAGTGCTGGCAACACTACATTCAACCAATCTTCCTTGTCTCGCACCTCTACTGCCCGTACCAGGGTCCGTACAGGAAGCATTCCTGTCTCTGTCCTGTACTGAGTGAGTGAGCGTATTCCCGCCCACCCCGCCCCACCCACATCTCGCTGTCTCGCTGCTCGCATTCAGTGTACTCTTAGCTCCCGTAACTGGTCCGTGAATTGATTATTGTGACGCATTGAAAATTGTGTGTAATAGACATAATGGCTGCTGTAGCTGCTAAGAAGAAATGCCGCCAGTATTCTCAGGAATATTTGAAATATGGATTCATTACTTCATTAAGCAATGACACCATGCCATTATGTCTCTTGTGTGAAAAGACTTTCAGTAATGATGCCATGAAACCTGCAAAGATGAAGGACCACCTTGAAAGAGTTCACTCTGATAAGAAACACAAAGACCTTGACTATTTCAAGACACTGAAAGAAAAACTCAAGGGTCGATCAAGTATCAAGACCTTTTCAAAGCCCCCGCCAGTGCTGATACTGAAGGAGGTTTAAAAGCCTCATACAACATCTCCCTCATGATAGCAAAGAAAGGAAAGGCACACACTATTGGTGAAGAACTCATAATCCCAGCCATTAAAGAAGTTATAGAAACTGTTATAAAGAAGGATTCTAGCTCTGTTTTGAAAAATTTGCCATTAAGTAACAGTACAGTGCAAAGAAGAATTGATGAAATGGCAGATAATGTTGAAAAACCTTGGTGTCTGAACTTCAGGATATTAAGTTGTCTCTACAACTTGATGAATCAACTTTTGGCATCTCTAATCTTCTCATGGCATATGTGAGGTATTACAGTCAAAGTCAAAAGGACATAATTGATGAATTTTGTTTGCTAAATATCTCACAGCTGATGCCAAAGGTGAAACAATTTTACGATGTGTGCAGCAGTATTTTGAAAAGCACAACATACCTCTCAGTAATATTACTGCAGTGGCTACTGATGGTGCACCAGCAATGATTGGCGGTACAGAGGATTTGCAAGCCTACTCAAAGAAAAAGTGCCTAATATACGTACTGTACACTGTGTACTGCACAGGCAACATCTTGTAGCCAAGAAACTCAGTGGTGAACTGCATGATGCCTTGAAAGTGTGCATCAGGGCAATTAACAAAATCAAGGCACATCCACTTAACTCGCGATTGTTTGCACTGCTGTGCGAAGAGAATGATGACATGTTTAACCAATTGCTCCTGCACAC
The DNA here is from genome assembly GCF_017591435.1 of Portunus trituberculatus. Classification (NCBI taxonomy): domain Eukaryota; kingdom Metazoa; phylum Arthropoda; class Malacostraca; order Decapoda; family Portunidae; genus Portunus; species Portunus trituberculatus. The sequence goes on along the minus strand of NC_059263.1, from coordinate 12,994,712 downwards.
TGATGTAAGGTGGCTGTCTAGAGGTCACAGCTTACAAAGACTTGTTGACTTGTACAGCTCAACTCTTCAGTTCCTGGCAGACGTGGACTCATCTCTATGTGAAGAGTTGAAAAAATGCAAAAATGCCCTTTTCTATTTGGCAGACCTCTATTCTAAATTTAATGAGACACAAAAATGCCTGCAGGGTAAAGATGTTACCATCATTCAGGCCAGGACAGTTCTACTGGGATTCCAAGGCAAGCTTGGCTTGTTCAGAGCTTCACTGGCCCGTAGAGATTTTCAGTATTTTTCAAACTTACAACAGGTACAAAGTGAAAAAATTTCGGATGGTGACCTAGAAACATACATAACTCATCTGGAGAATTTAATTGAAGACTTTAAAGTGCGCTTTGAAGACCTGGAGAAAATGAATGTGCCTGAATGGATCCTAACACCATTTGATGTTGAGATAGGGAATGCAGACATTCCATTACACTTGAAGGAAGAATTCATTGACATGACTGTGGACCTGGAAGCAAGTGCCTTGTTCAGAAGAAAAGGCCTCCGTGAATTCTGGATCAACGAGAACAACGTTGCTAAATATCCTCAGCTTTGTGCAGTGGTTGAGCCATTTTTACTTGCTTTCCCAAGTTCATACATGGTTGAAGCTGGTTTCAGTCATGCAAATGCAGTCTTAACAAAGCAGAGGAACAGACTAAGCTTGGAAGAACGAGGCGACCTACGGCTGAAGCTCACCAACCTGCAACCTAAAATCAGCATCCTTGTTGAGGCCCATCAGGCACATCCTTCCCATTAATGATGTCAACATTGAAGGAGGAAAAGGTATGTTGCACTGAGAATTAAGTTGCATATACTGTACACTTGACATATTTTCATACTGTGTTTAACGATTTTATAATACGTACTGCATGTCAACTACTACTACTACTACTACTACTACTACTACTACTACTACTACTACTACTACTACTACTACTACTACTACTACTACTACTACTTACTACTACTACTACTATTGCTTTTGACATTGGTATTTTTTTTTCTTTAATTTAAAGCTAGGGGGTCGATGAAAATTTTGAAGTCTCACTGGGGGGTCGACGAGTTAAAAAGTTTGAGAACCCCTGATTTAGGGGATCAGCAATATGAGTTGCTTCGGCGGCTGAGAAAGTACTCTTCAGTGTTTAGCAGTGTCCCAGGCAGGACACAGTTGATAGAACACGATATTGATGTTGGGGACGCAGAGCCTGTCAAACTGCCCCCCTACCGAGTAAATCCTATGAAGCAAGCACTGGTGGAGAAGGAGTTGGAGTACATGCTTGAGCATGGGCTCATTACTCGGACTTACAGTCAATGGAGTTCCCCAGTCACCCTGCAGCCTAAGCCTGATGGCAAGGTCAGGTTTTGTATTGACTTCAGGCGGGTTAATGCTCTAACAAAAGTAGACACTTATCCCTTGCCCGTGTAGATGACTCTGTGGACCGAATCGGGTCAGCTACTTTTATCACCAAAGTGGACCTTGTCAAGGGGTACTGGCAGGTCCCATTGACGGAGCGGGCTAAGGAGATAGCGAGTTTTGTGGCCAACGGCGCTGTCTATCAGTGCTAAGTGATGCCTTATGGGCTGCGAAATGCCCCAGCCACATTTCAGCGTCTCATGGACCGAGTTACTGATGGTCTGACTCACTGTGTCGTATACATTGATGACGTGGTCATCTATGACACAACATGGGCTGAGCATCTGACTAATGTAAAGCCCTCTTTGCACGACTCCAGGAAGCGGGATTAGTTGTCAACTTGGAGAAGTGTGAATTTGTACAAGCTCGGGTGCAATACCTGGGTTACCGAGTGGGCCATGGCTACATCACTCCTCCTGAAGCCAAAGTAGAAGCGATCAGGTGGTTCCCTGCACCGACCTGTCGCCGTGCCTTGCAGAGATTCTTAGGAGTGGTAGGTTACTACCGTCGTTTTGTACCGGGTATTCGACCCTCCTGGCACCTCTTACAGATCTCTTGCAGAAGGGTAAGAAGTGGGTCTGGAGTGAAGACTGTGAGCGCCTTTCACCGAGTTAAGACCATTTTATGCGAGATGCCAGTGCTCCAGGCCCCTGACTTCAGACAAGTTTTGCTCGCAGTAGATGCCAGTCAGGTGGGAGTAGGCGCAGTTTTATTGCAGCCTGATGACCAGGGTGTTAACCACCCTGTGTGTTATTTTTCAAAAAGTTTACTCCGCCCAGAAGAACTATTCAGTCATTGAGCAAGAGCTGCTTGCCATTTTGTTAGCCTTGCAGCATTTTGAAATTTACATCCCCACTTATGGGCCCCAAGTAGTCATCTATTCAGATCATAGTCCCCTTCAGTTCTTAGAAAAGTTTAAATTTAAAAATCAGCGTTTAACTCGCTGGAGTCTTCTACTCCAGGAGTACAATATTATTGTCAGACATATAAAAGGAGCAGACAACATTGTAGCTGATTGTCTGTCCCGGGGCCATTCCCTTTAATCAGTTCCATGCCTTTTTAAAAAATTTTGTAAATGTTTTGTTTCCAAAATTTTTTCTTTTAAGGGAGGGCGTGTGAGGGCCAGCGCATTATTTCCCCTTTATTTAATTATATTATATGTGTAGCCTCTGGCCCAAGCGTGGGCTGTTGCTGTTCCGTTGTGCGGCCAAACCCCCTCTCTTTGTTTCCACCATTTTGTGCGCCTGTGAGCTTCACATTAGTAACCAGCCAGTCTTCAGCGGAGGTAGACACGTGCGCTCTTGGTTTCTGGCACAAGGTGGAGACACGTGTTGCTGGGCTGTTCTTGTTACTCGCTAGTCATTGGTCTGGGAGTTGTGCCCTCCTGTTGAGTAGCTGGCTTGCTACTGGGTAGACCATGGCTGCTTAGGACAACGGGCTTGTTGTCCTGAGGAAAGTGTAGCCGGTTGGGGCTGTATTTCCTGTTGTGCGTTCGTCCACTCGGGTGTGGCGACGCGGAGGGACGCGTTATTGTTTCGTCCGTTGTTGCTGCTGGTGGCTGTGGTCATCAGTGTGTTTTGTTGGGTGGCTGTGTGCCCCCACCATCTTTTGTATAGTTTCAGTAGTAAACTGTATTGTAGTGGTAGTAGCCACGCACACTATTGAATGCTGAGAGGCTTCATGTCGGCCAGTAGTGCGTAGTGTCGTCCGCCAGACGTGTCTGCGGCGAGTGTATAGTGGGTGTCACCCGTAGATGGTGTCTGGGCTTGTGTGTACATCACCGGATGTGCTGTACACATCATATATTGCAGTAATAGTAGGCCAGGGATGTCAGTCTAACAGGTGTTATTAAGCAATTATTGTAGTAGAATAGTATAGTTATATAATATACCGCACGCGTTGTTCCGGTCTGTGAGTTATCACAGTCTGTGGACAAGGCGGGTGGAGAGGCATTAATACTTCACAGAGAAGTGGGTGAAATTGTCCTTGTGGGCGGTGTTTCTAGGGGGTATTAAGGCCTCGCCCTGTTACACAGAGCATCTACCATTTATAAATTCTACTTGGTTGGGTATAGGAGGAGAAGGAGTTGCTGAGGAGATTCCCTTACAGTGGGGGGAAAATATACACTGTTGGCGACCTTGAAAGAACCTGAGGGTTACGTCGGCTGTGAGTTATAGTAGTGGGGACTCTGTGGAATGTTTTATATTCCCCACTTTACTGGCCGTAACTAAGCTGGCGATTTTGCCAGAATAACAGTCTAGTGAGCTGTAGCAGCTAACCGCAGCCAGGTGACGTAAGTTTAAAACCGTAACAATATATATATATATATATATATATATATATATATATATATATATATATATATATATATATATATATATATATATTTTGATGTTTTGGAGTATATATATATATATATATATATATATATATCAATAGTGCCTTGGAATACGAACTTAATCCGTTCAAAATTTTTTTCTTACTCCAAAATGTTCTTACTCCAAAACATCAAAATACATGTATTCATATGGAAGTAATTATAATTTGTTCCAAACCACCTCCCAAGACCAAAAATATTTTATTTTCCACCTAATTTCTTACTTTTTGAATACTATTACTATATATATACTACTAGTATTATGGTATAACTATAAAAGATAGAAAAATAAAGCAGGAAAGTAAGCAAAATATAATATGAAAATTCAACTTCTCGTGGTCAGAAACAAGCGTCACCACATCCTCATGTGACTCCATCAAGCCAGCACCACACTCTCTTATATGAGCCAATAAGTTTTTATATATATATATATATATATATATATATATATATATATATATATATATATATATATATATATATATATATATACTGCATTCATTATGGAAAATAAATCAGGGAAGTAAGCATATTGTAATATGAAAATTCAACTTCTTCACAGTCAGGAACAAGCGTCAACATTTTTTGGTCAAGACGGCCCCTGACCACGACGGCCCCCGACGACGGCCCTCCCCAACAGCTCCATGTTTTCCATGACGATCCCACACCAAGTTTTAGGTTATTGTCCTCTTATTTCTTTCATGGCAACTCAGCGTTCCTGAGATAGTGTTTTGTAGTATGGAGCATTAAAAACCATAACGTATTGGTACACCGGTGTACTGTATCCTGCGCATACAGTGCATATACGTATCCAGGGTGTAACATAACTTTCTTTAAAATTGAAAGAGGTAAGAGAACATGCATTTGTAAGCAGAAAATGGTATATACACATATGCATTTTAAGGTTTTATTTACCCGTAAGATGATTTTAAAATTTCTGAGAGGCACGCGATAGTCCATTGTGTTTTTTATAAGGTGATGACGACTGTTGCTGGCTTGCTGCAGCAGCCAGAGGTGCCACTTGGCTAAATACCCAATGTTTTAATATTATGTTTTGCAATCTTACATTTAAGACAGATTGTATTATGTTTTGCAATCTTACATTTAAGACAGATTGTAGCAACAAGTATGCTTGACTCCATCAAGCCAGCAGTACGCACTCTTATTTAAACCAATAACAATTCTAATATTGTCATGCATCATAATAAGTTTCTTAACTGCTTACTTATCCACATAAATACATGTATATCTTATATCTCACCAAGAAATACATAAAAAAAATTATAAAATACAGCATACTGACATAAGTTCTCCTGACACTTCCCTCACACCTACACAAATATATCTTTGTAAAAGCTGATACATGATTGGCTAATTGTCCACCATCTTGAAAACAATGGGCCAATGACAGGCCTCGATATACGACAAATAGCCTCAAGCATAAACAAACTGTGCAGCATAAAGGAGCGCGGCTTCTGAAAAGTGCCACGATCATGTCTGAAAGGTTCTAACGTAAGAGTAATGATCGTGCCTGACGGGCTGTAAGTGTTAAGGCTTTCAATTCATGAGCTGGATAGTCTCTCTTCCCCTCGTATCTTCTAGAATCTTCCATACGTCTGTCTGTATGTCTCGTGACCATGTGTGCTGATACGCTAGGTAGTGATCTTAATAACTAAAAACACTTAATATTATTATCCCCGGCACTACAAAACAACAACCAAATAACTGCAAACAACACTCCTGAGGCACTGAGGCAGTGTGGTGCCCAGCATGCAGTCAGCATGCAGTGCTGCATGCAATCTGTTGACTGCGTTTATTATTGTTCACACTCCAAAGTAAAGTTCGTCCTCCAATGCAAAAAAAAAAAAACGATTTTTTTTTTGTTCGTAATCCAAGTTGTTCGTACTCAAAAGCATTCATACTCCAAGGTACCACTGTATTATATATATACAGTAAAGTCCCGGGTTACGTCGGTCTCGAGTTACGTCAAACTTGTAGTTACGTCATTCCACTATAAGGTAATTTAAGATTTAAAAAATTGAAAATTTATAAATCGTAAAGTGCGGGATTTATTGTTATTGTTGGTGGTTGCCTGCCACACCGCCCGCCTCACACTTGAATACAACAACACCCTGCCTCAGTTCCACCACACCATCGCCCCTGGCAAGAGTGTTATCCTACTTCTGCGTTTACTGACTCACGTTTTTAGTATCTTGCTCAATGGCACCAAAGAGAAAACTTCTTAGTGACAGCAGTGATGCTAAGAAAAGGAAAACCATTATGCTACAAGAAAAAGAGGGCATAATTAAAAGACATGAGAAGGGAGGCAGCAGCTGTGTGTGAGGGAGGGAAGAAGGAAATGGGAAGCCCGTTACCATGACAACGAGGAGGTTGACGACCTTGAGGGCTCGCACACCCATCACAACAATAACAACTCCGGAGCCTTCGCCTGGGCCACACGACACTCGCAGCTGACTTGCACCGTCTGCGCCTGTCTGCTAATCCCTATTGCCCTTTCCTATTGCATTTCCTGCCCCGCTGCCCACGCTTCTACTCCCACCACTCTGCACTACACTCCCAGCTGTCCCCTCTGGGCGTCACAACATTCGACCTGCCCACCCTCCTGGCGGCCTCAGGCGTCCACCCCTCTCAGCAACCTGCAGTCCTTCGTGTTCGTAGCCCTAATCAACAACAAAAACAAACTTGTGCTTCATATTCCTACGTAGTTGTAAATAATATAACAATATAACCTTTAACTTACCTGAATGACCATAAACAATGATTGGTTGAAAACTCGATAATATGCTTTGAAATGTACGGAAACTCGAGTTACGTACAAAATCGACTTACGTCATGTTTCAGGAACGTAACTCTGACGTAAACCGAGACCTTATATGTATATATATATATATATATATATATATATATATATATATATATATATATATATATATATATATATATATATATATATATATATATATATATATATATATATATATATATATATATATATATATATATATATATATATATATATATATATATATATATATATATATATATATATATATATATATATATATATATATATATATATATATATATATATATATATATATATATATATATATATATATATATATATATATATATATATATATATATATATATATATATATATATATATATATATATATATATATATATATATATATATATATATATATATATATATATATATATATATATATATATATATATATATATATATATATATATATATATATATATATATATATATATATATATATATATATATATATATATATATATATATATATATATATATATATATAGTAAAGTCCAGGGTTACGTCGGTCTCGAGTTACGTCAAACTCGTAGTTACGTCAGTCCACTATAAGGCAATTTAAGATTAAAAAAATTGAAAATTTATAAATCGTAAAGTGCGAGATTTATTGTTATTGTTGGTGGTTGCCCACCACACTGCCTGCCTCACGCTTGAATACAATAACACCCTGCCTCAGTTCCACCACACCATCGCCCCTGGCAAGAGTGTTATCCTACTTCTGCGTTTACTGACTCAAGTTCTTAGTATCTTGCTTAATGGCACCAAAGAGAAAACTTCTTAGTGACAGCAGTGATGCTAAGAAAAGAAAAACCATTATGCTACAAGAAAAAGAGGACATAATTAAAAGACATGAGAAGGGAGGCAGCAGCTGTGTGTGAGGGAGGGAAGAAGAAAATGGGAAGCCCGTTACCATGACAACGGGGAGGTTGACAACCTTGAGGGCTCGCACACCCATCACATCAATAACAACTCCGGAGCCTTCGCCTGGGCCACACGACACTCGCAGCTGACTTGCACCGTCTGCGTCTGTCTGCTGATCCCTATTGCCCTTTCCTATTGCATTTCCTGCCCCGCTGCCCACGCTTCTACTCCCACCGCACTGCACTACGCTCCCAGCTGTCCGCCCTGTGGGCGTCACAACATTCGACCTGCCCACCCTCCTGGCGGCCTCAGGTGTCCACCCCTCTCGGCAACCTGCAGTCCTTCACGTTCGTGGCCCTAATCAACAACAAAAACAAGCTTGTGTTTCATATTCCTACATAGTTGTAAATAATATAACAATAGAACCTTTAACTTACCTGAATGACCATAAACAATGATTGGTTGAAAACTTGATAATATGCTTTGAAATGTACGGAAACTCGAGTTACGTACAAAATTGACTTACGTCATATTTCAGGAACGTAACTCTGATGTAAACTGAGACCTTACTGTATATGTATATATATATATATATATATATATATATATATATATATATATATATATATATATATATATATATATATATATATATATATATATATATATATATATATATATATATATATATATATATATATATGAATACTCCGCCTAACGAACAGGATTGGGGATTGATGGATGGATTTTGAATTAATGGCGCTGCAACAATGACGGTCATATGGCGCCACTACTATAAATTAATTTCAACAAACGTGTATATAAAAAAAAAAAGAAAAAAAATGTGATTAAAAAAAAAATTAAAATTGAGTAAAAACAATACAATTAAGAATGTAAAAACTAAGAACACTATTAACCTAAATAAAACATTGAAATACATAGAGTAAAATAAAATAAAATTCACAGCTTAGGGAGAAGGCCAGCTTCTCCCAAAAGTCTAAAAACGTCATGGCCATGGACCTGGCACTCTGGTCCAAGGACCTTTGAGATATAATAGACACTGCTATCTCACCACGACAGCGGTAGAGGTAGCGGTGTCTTAAGTCAGTCAAACTAGGGCACTCCAGTAGTTGGTGCCGCACCATAAGCGGCACCCGGCAGTCTTCACAGTAAGGTTGAGGATCCCTCGTCAACAGGTACCTTTGTGTAAGGTACGTGTGACCTATACGCAGTCGCGCCAATAAAGCCTGTAAACGTCGATCCCAGACATGGGTGTATGTCCAGTGAGGGATAGGAGAAGTAGTGATCTCTCCCATTTTCGAGGTTGCGACCCCTGTTAGCCATCTCCTCTGCCAAATTGCTGCAACTGCCTCACGAATTAGAGGAAATACATCTCGAAACGGAACAGGGGCAGGAGATGGAGCACGACTTGCTGCCTTTTTAGTGAGGCGATCTGTGTGTTCATTCCCGGGAACACCTACGTGACCACCTCACGAGAACCTGAAAGTTTTTAGTGTTTTCCCATAAAAAAACAGTAACATAAAAGATTGGCTCCAGGGGCAAGGGAAACCACCTACTGGGACGACAATGGGAGCGAGCGCTGGCTGCCGTGGACGGGGTACCTCGTCCCCATGCGGACCAATCGTTTAAAAAAAAAGGCCCCACATGATGCAGAATGTTTGTCCACGACAGAGCTAAGAACCCCCTCCCAAAGCATCCCAACCTGGACACCCAACCATCCAGCACAGGATGGCTCCTATTGGGCGATCCCTCCAGCGCGTGGCTCCGCTAGTCCACTGGCAGCCTACGTAGGAACCATTTAGTCTGGCCTCTTACTGGCGACTTTACTAGCATGGGTAGCCCTCTCCCCCTTGAAAGGGAAGAGCAGGGGTCTAAGCCCCCTCTAGCTTAGCTCGCCAGGTCACAGGTGCACGCAAGTCCCCCCACCATGACAAAGCAGTTCCCATCTGGGGGGAAGGATGGTACCAGGACTCAGGGAGTTAGACTATGAGGAAAGGCTGAGGGAACTGGGGCTGACCACATTAGAAGAAAGAAGAACAAGGGGAGACATGATAACTATTTATAAATGGTGAACAAGATGGATGGATGGATGGATTTAATGTTAGGCGCCGCAACAGCGGAGGTCATTTGGCGCCTCTACAATAAAGTAAGAAGACAAAATTGTTGATAAAAACAACTAAAAGCAGTTAAAACAAATACAATAACTCTAAAACTAAAAGTACAATAAAACTAAATAAAACAAAAATACATATAATGAAATAAAATAATATTCACAAATTTGGGAGAAGACCAGCTTCTCCCAAAAAAATAAAAACATCATGGCCTTGGGCCAGGCACTCTGGTCCAAGGACTTTTGAGAGATAATAGACACCGCTATCTCTACCGCGACACCGGTAGAGGTAGCGGTGTCGTAACTCGATCAAACTAGGGCACTCAACCAGCAGGTGCCGCACGGTGAGCGGCACCAGGCAGTCTTCACAGTAAGGCTGAGGGTCCCTGGTCAACAGGTACCTTTGTGTAAAATACGTGTGACCTATGCGCAGTTACGCCAATAAAGTCTGTGAATGGCGATCCCGGACATGGGAGTATGTCCACTGAGGGATAGTGGAAGTAGTGATCTCTCCTATTTTCAAGGTTGCGACCCCTGTTAGTCATCTCCTCTGCCAAATTGCTGCAACCGCCACACGAATAGTGTGAAATACATCTGGAAACGGAACAGGGGCAGGAGATGGAGCGCGACTTGCTGCCTCTTTAGCGAGGCGATCTGCGTGTTCATTCCCGGGAACACCTATGTGACCAGGGACCCAAGAGGCCCCAACACGATATCCTCTTCTAGTAAGTCGGTACAGCCGCTCCAGGGCTGATAAAACCAGTGGGTGAAGGGAAATAAAAGAAGAGAGAGCAGTAAGAGCACTGCGACAGTCACAAAAAATTGTAAAAGACGAAACCGGGAGAGTAAAAATTATCTGTAAAGCTAGGACTATGGCAGACAGCTCCACGGTAAAAACGGATGCCAATGAAGGAAGACTGCCAGACTGATAAAAAGGGGAAAACCATACTAAACCCAACGCCTGGGTTGGATTTTGAACAATCAGTAAAAACGGGAATATCATCAGAATGAGTAAAATAGTGTCCTAAAAACCGTGAGTGGGACAGAGCTGGTGGAAAATCCTTCTTGCCATCAATAGTAGGAAGGCATAATGACACAACAGGAAATTACCAATAACCAACTCGTGGGAACCGGAAAGAGAGGACAGGAGTGGGGTCGAAAGATAAGTCCGCCATAAGATTTGCCACTCGAAGGCCAAAAGGTTTAGGTAGACTCGGTCAAGTGACATACACCTGCGAACGCGAGTCCCGCAATATTGACAGACAGAGGACAAAATCAGGAAGACGGTTGGTGTGAAACCAACACCGGAGCATCGAAGACTGGCGCCGGAGGCCGAGTGGCCAGAAACCAATATCCACTAGTAGGCTAGGTATTGGAGATGTCCGAAATGCACCCGTAGCCAAGCGAACCCCTGCATGATGCACGGAGTCAAGCATACGTAGTCGTGCATCCGTTGCAGAGGAGTAGATTAGCGTACGGTGAAGCAGCAGCAAAGTGTCCCTGTCTGCACCCCAAGAAGTGTGACTTAAAACCCGAAGAAGGGATAATGCCTGCTGACAAGACGCCTTAAGAGAAGGGAAATGGGGAACCCAGGTGATACGGTTGTCAAATAAAAGGCCAAGATATCGAGTCGCCTCCACGCATGAGAGGTGTCTATTGGCGAGGTATAAATCCGGGTCTGGATGGACACCATGGTTGCGACAAAAATGCATGGCTACGGTCTTCGAGGTGGAAAATCGAAAACCGTTCATGTTGGCCCAACTGGACACCCTATTGATTGCCAGTTGGAGCTTGTGCTCAATCAGTGACATCCTAGCAGCAGCAAAAGAAATACATAAATTATTAACATACAAGGAGCTGTGAATGCCATCTGGGAGAGTATCAATAACACCATTTATGGCGACTACGAATAATGTAACACTAAGAATAATTTTCTGTGGAACGCGCCATCATTTAGAGCAGTAGCCTCAGAGAGAACACTCCCCTCTCGAACCCGTAAAAAACGTCTGGATAAAAAATGTTGAATAAAAAGAGGAAGGTGGGCACGAAGACCAAAATTAAACAAAGACTGTAAAATACCATGACACCAAGCCGTGTCGTAGGCCTTCTCCAGGTCAAAAAAGATTGTTACTTGATGGTGGTGATTAGCGAAGAGGTCGGCGACAGTCCTAGGGTCTGCCACCATTCGCCCAGTAGACAACAAAACTGGTAGGAGAGGAGCAGAATACTTCCCAGCAATTCGGCAGACTTTGTTAATGACATCTGTAAGAGAGGTGTGGTCATTAATGGAAGACACATAAGCTTTCCAAGAGGCTCTTTGTGCCTCTTTTCAAAACGTGGTGGGCCCGAGCTCGGCAGCGCCGAAAAGCTTCCAGGTACTGCGGGTCTCCACGATGTCGCCGGAGACGAGAGGAAGCCGCCCGTTTCTCTTGCACAGCTTTAGTGCATGCTGCGTTCCACCATGGAACGGGACGCTTAGTAAAGCGACCGGACGTCCTAGGGATTGTCTGAAGCGCTGCTGTAATTAAAAAATCGGTAAATTAATCAACAGCCTCAGCACAAGTAGAAAAGTTAGCCAGCGGATGGATAAAAGAGCTAAGGTCTGTGAAACGAGGCCAATCTGCCTTGTCTAAAACCCACCGTGGAGGCCGGGACTGTGGCTCAGAGTTCACAGATTCCAATAAAATCGGAAAGTGGTCACTACCGTGTAAATCCGGTAGGACCCGCCAATTAAAATCAAGGAAAGAATTAGATGTACAAATAGAAAGACCGATAGCTGTAAAAGTCCCAGTAGGACTGTGGAAATGTGTGACATCTCCAGAATTTAAAATCTCCAATCCCTCATTCTCAATAAAAGAACTGATTAAAATCCCGTGAGGATTACTAGCACCTTCATCCCACAAGGGGTGACGGCCATTAAAATCTCCCAACAAAAGAAAAGGCCGAGTCAGCTGACGCACAAGGCTGTTAATGTTAAGCCTAGGAGGGCGATATAAACTGCAAATGGTGTACAATCGTCCCATAAAGACCTTAACAGGAACCACCTGAAGGGGAGAGTTAAATTGTAAAGGGATAACAGGTATATCCTGACGGACTAGAATAGCTTTGCCACCGTGGTGGCCCTGGTCAGGGAAAGGAGTGCTACAAAAGTCACGATAGCCAGGAGGACTAGAATAAGTACTATCACCTAGCATAGTCTCTTGTAGAGCTTCACAGGCTGGAAAGAACTCCGACAATAAAGCTTGGAGTTCCCTTCAGGAGGCGCGAAGGCCTCTACAGTTCCACTGTAGAAGCTTGAAGATGACTATTTGGGTGCAGTGGACGGGCGAGCCTTTTGAATGGGCTGCCCGTGACTCACCTCACTAGAAATAATCAACCGACAAGAAGACACTGGGAGTTGAGATGTACCGGGTCGTTGGACCGCAGCCTTTCGGCCTACCAGTGAGTGATGCGAACCATCATCACTCCTACCGGTCATCGGAAGACGAGGGTCAGACTGGACTGCACTTTTTGATACGGCGGGTCCACGAGGGAAGGCTGTGACAATATCATCGGACGTCTCCATGCAAAGACCGTCCACATCACAAGAAGCCCGATCTGAGACAGAGAATGTCACAGGAGGCTGAACAGAAACTAATGTAGCTACCCTAGCAGAGCGGGCCCTGTAGGACTTACGATTATGTGCACCGGGAGAAAACTTAGACTGCTTAGGCTGAGCTAAATCTAACGACTCCGCAGAGCCGCGGTGCTGTTTGGTCATGCCCTTCCAAGGCTTAGGCGATGCAGGAGGCAAATGGACATCCACTATATGGGTTAGTTTGGTCAAGTCCGTAGTATTCTTGTCGCTTCTTGCAGGTGACTCAACTGAGTCGTCGGACAAAAGGGCAAACCTATTAGTCAGATGAACAGGATCACCCGCCCCAACAGAGCGAAAGGTAGCAGGAGGAGTTGTCTTTGGACCGGCAGACTCAGCTGAAGAGCGAGCGGCCAATGAAGCATAGGATGTCGCACCAGTACCGGCCTTCTGGAGGTACAAGAGTTCACGGCGGGCGCTACCTAGGCTGATGAACTGAGGGTTAGCAAGCTGTAGAATGTCCTGCTCCAGGCGATACCTGGGGCATTGCCTGGAACGTACCTGGTTAGCATCCCAGCAATGGAAACAATAAGCTGCAGCATTGCAATGCTTCTCAGAATGAGCAATTACCGCATCGAGAAGCTTCTTTGCAGAAGCTTTTGCCATGGCCGTAGCAGTAGCACAGGAAACATTGAAGAGGATGGGAAATAAAACGCCTCACCCTAAGATTAATAGGCCCGATATTAACATGGTCAGGAAGAGTGGAAGCAAAAAGGTGAGAAGGATCATGTTGGAAGAGTTCCTCATCTTAGTCACCTTTTGGACTGAACTAGGACACATTGCTAGTATTTCCTCTTCTGGAAATTCATAAAGATCTTGACTATAAACACAACTTTTGCTATAATTAAAGGTGGGATAAGCCTTAACAGTCTCAAACATGTTGTCAGAAGGGCATGGGAGATGTTGCAACATCCTCGCTTGCGTAATATCTTTAGCTCGCACTAGCACCCCTTTCCCGTATTTCTTGAAGTTACCCTCAGGAATCGTGCCGATCTCTTTGGAAACGTACCGGGATGCATGGATGAAATTCCCGCGCCCATTTCTGTAGTATGCCACAAACCAATGTGGAGGCTGGATGTGGCGAACTTCTGGGACTGAATTCTCTAAGTAGCTTTCAAAAACATTTGGGATATAATCCAGGTCACTGTCTGTAATATTACGTGACTGGAGAAATTCAGTTTTAAAGCCATGGCCGGCGAGGGGCAGAGATGCTACATGTTCATAAGCCAAATGGGCTTTATCACATGATATAAACATCACATAACAGCGGTTAGAAGGAAAGTCCTTATCATAAACTAGTTGAATGCGAACAACTGTGCCATACGCCTTGAGAAGTGAGTGCAAGGCATGATAGGAAAATCATGGATTAACATTTACCATCACAAGGGAGTCTTATGCAGCAAAAATGCATCCCTCAGAAGAACTTCCAGAACAGGAGACTGCTGTGGGAGGCCATTGTGGAGGGGAATCCTCCACCTTACTCAGACCTGAAGATGACGTCTCGTGGGCCAGGTCAGCCACCTCACGAGAACCTGAATGTTTTTTGTGTTTTCCCATAAAAAACAGTTACACAAAAAATTGGCTCCAGGGGCAAGGGAAACCACCTACTGGGGCTACAATGAGAGCGAGCGCTGGCTGCCATGGACGGGGTACCTTGACTCCATGCGGACCAGTCGTTTTAAAAAAGGGCCCCACATGATACGAATGTTTGTCGACGACAGAGCTGAGACCCCTCCTCCCAAAGCATCCCAGCCTGGACACCCAACCATCCAGCACGGGACGGCCCTTACTGGTCCATCCCTCCAGTGGGTGGCTTCGCTGGTCCACTGGCAGCCTACGTAGGAACCATATAGTCTGGCCCCTCACTGGCAACCTTACTAGCATGGGTAGCTCTCTCTCCCCCTCGAAAAGGCAGAGCAGGGACCTAAGCCCCCTCTAGCCTAGCTCGCCAGGTCACAGGGGCATGCAAGCCCCCCCACCGCAACAAGGCGGTTCCCATCTGGGGGGTGTGAACAAGATTGACATATTGGACAGAGAATAAAGGTGACCACAAGTAATCATCTCCGAGGACATGGAAAAAAACTAATAAAAGACATCTGTCTAAATGACATGAGAAAGTAGAGTTTCCCACATCGTAGTATTGATAAGTGGAATAAACTGAGCAGTGAAGTCGTTGATGCGGTGTGTGTCAATCAGATCAAAGAGATATATGACAGGAGTGGCCAAGGAGGAAGGACACAGAGAACTTAGCTCGGGCCCTGTAATGCATAAATAGGTAAATACACACACACACACACACACACAGTGTTAAATAATAATGAGTGAGAAAGATATTCCATCTAAATGCAGGTATGTGACAAGGGAAAGAATGAAAGCTGATGATGACAATGTTGGTGAGGGAGGAGGAGAATTTGAAGGCTTTGATACGGCGCAAACTTCACTATTTGATAGAGTCTTCACTATCGAACGTAAATTAGATAAATTGATGAAGGAGAGTATGGGAATGAAAGAGAAAAAGAGAATGAAGAACAGGATAAAGAGCTCCAGAAATTGAAAGAAAGGATAAAAAGAGTGGAAGAAAACGAAACTAGGCTAAGAACCGAAAATGAAGAATTAAAAGTCCAAATAGCGAACTATAAGAAATTGATGGAAGAAGGACTCGGTAAAGCCGAGAAAGAAAAAGAAAAGCTAAAAGATCTAGTTAACAAAGAAGAAGAAAGAGTACAAGACGTGATTAAAAAAGAAGTACAAGCATGGAGAATCCAAGATAAGAAAGACAAGAAATCATTTCAAGAAGTATTTCAAGAACAGTTAAAAGAAAGAGATGAAAATATGACAAGCAAAATGATAGGAGTCCTCAAGAAAAAGAAAATTTAGTAAGAGAAATTGCGGAAAAAAGAAGAGTGTAATTATTTTTGGACTGAAAGAAAAAAATGTTAAATATAGACCAAGAAGGGAAAAAGACGAAATGAAATCAGTAAAAGACCTACTAAAACATCTGAATGACGAGGATAGACAGAACTTAGAAGAGGAAGTAGAAGAAATCCATAGAATGGGACCATATCAAGAAGGAACAGTGAGACCAATTAAGATATTACTAAAATGACAAGCAGCAGCAGAAGAAGTACTATATAGAAAAACGAAACTCAGAGAAACAGAAGGTTGCAAAGATATATATATATAAAGAAAAATAGAAACGAGGAGGAAAGGAAGAGACACAATGAACTGGTGGCAGAAGCAAGAGAAAAAAATAATGAAAGGTCAGAGGAGGAAAAGAAGGCATTTTTTTGGAGAATTATAGGAGACAGGATAAGGAAATGGTATATAAAAGAGAAAGAAGAGAAAAGAATGGAGCAAGTTTAACTAAAAATGATAAGAACAAGAGATTAAAAATGATGTATACAAACATAGATGGGATTTTATCTAGTAAATTAGAATTAAGAGATTACATAAAGAAAGAAGAACCAGATATTGTATGCCTGGTGGAAACAAAGTTAAATGAGGCAATAAAAATAGACATAGATAAAAGGTATAATATATGGAGGAGAGAGAGAGTGGGTAAAGGAGGAGGAGGAGTCATGATGATGTTAAGGAAGGAGATAGTGGTAAATCAAGTGGAGTTTGGGGAAGGAAAATCAGAAATACTGTATGTTAAGATGCATATTAACAAAAGGAGTTAACAATCATTGGAACATATGTGCCACCAAAACAAACTCATGGACTAACCAGGAATATAGAGACATGATAGATGACACAATAAGGAGTCTTACAAGAATCATTAATGAAAGGAGAAAAGTGATATTGATAGGAGATTTCAACTGTAAGGAGGTAGACTGGGAAAATTATGAAAGTGGTATGGGGAAGATGCCTGGGAGATAGATTCCTGAACCTAATGATAGATAATTTGATGGTCCAAAGAGTAAAGGAAAACACAAGATTCAGAGGAAACGATGAGCCGGCAAGATTAGACCTAGTTTTTACAAGGGATATACCAATTAACGATGATATAAGATACAAGTGCCCATTGGGAAAGAGTGACCATGTAATATTAGAGATGGATATAGAAGAAGGAAAGGAAGATAGAGATGAATCATACAAAGGAGACCGATTAAATTACAGAAAGGCTGATATTGAGAATCTCAAGAACTATTTTAAAACGTAAACTGGGAGGAGATGGAAAACTCATTAACGGTTCAAGAGAAATATAACTTATTTTTGGAAATATACAAAACTGGGGTCAGGGAATATGTTCCAAATATAGACCTAAAGAAGAAGGAAAGAAAGATTGGTTTAATGCAAGATGTGCTAGGGCAAAGGAGAAACGAGATGGAGCATGGAAAAGGTGGAGAAGAAACAGAAATCCAGAAAATAAGGAAAACTTCAAAACAGCAAGAAATGAATATGCTAAGGTGAGAAAGGAAGAAGAAAAGAACTATGAAAAGGACATTGTCGAAAAATGTAAGGAACAACCAAAATTGTTCTACAGATTCATAAATGGAAAAATAAGACAAAAAGAAACAATAGAAAGGTTAAAAGGAGAAAACAGAATGGTGGAAGACCCAAAAGTATGGCAGAACTGTTAAATAGTAAATTTCATGAGGTCTTTACTAAGGAATCCAAATTTGAAAGACCACAGGGTAATAGAGACTGTCTATATGAAAGAGATTAAAGTAACCAAGCTTGAAATAAAAAGTTGATGACGGAATTGGATGAGGAAAAGGCAATGGGACCGGATGAAGTCTCAGGCAGAATACTGAAAGAATGTAGGGAAGAACTAGCAAGTCCAATATACAACATCATAAAATGCTCAATAGAAAATGGAACAGTGCCAGTGGAGTGGAAAAGAGCTGAGGTGGTTCCCATATATAAGAGCGGAAGGAAGGAAGAACCTTTAAATTACAGGCCGGTATCACTAACTAGTGTAATATGCAAGATGTGTGAAAAAGTAATAAAGAAGCAATGGATCGAGTTTCTTGAAGACAACAAAATATTATCAAATAGCCAATTTGGTTTTAGAAAAGGTCGGTCATGTGTGACAAATTTATTGAGTTTCTACTCTAGAATAGTTGATAAAGTACAAGAGAGAGAGGATGGGTTGACTGTATTTATTTAGATCTAAAAAGGCTTTTGATAAAGTGCCACATGAAAGATTACTATGGAAGTTAGAGGAGAAGGGTGGCTTAAAAGGAAGCACATTGAGATGGATGAAGAATTACTTAAGGGGAGAGAAATAAGGACGATAGTTAAAGATATGAAGTCCAAGTGGAGAACAGTAGACAGCGGAGTGCCACAGGGGTCAGTATTGGCACCAATACTTTTCTCGTATATATAAATGACATGCCAGAGGAGTGAACAGCTACATAAATCTGTTTATGGACGATGCGAAACTGTGCAGAGTCATTAAACAAAAGAGGATTGTGAAATACTACAGGAAGACTTAAACAAGATCTGGAAATGGAGCAAAAAATGGGAGATGGAATTCAATGTGGACAAAAGCCATGTCATGGAAATGGGAAAAAGTGAAAGACGACCAGTGGGAATCTATAAGATGGGAGATGGAGTAGAACTAGAAAAAGTAAAAAAGGAAAAGGACTTGGGAGTGACAATGGAAGAAAATAATCAACCAGTTAGCCATATTGATAGAATTTTCAGAGAGACGTATAATTTGCTAAGGAATATTGGAGTAGCATTTCACTATATGGACAAGGAAATGATGAAGAAATTGATAAGTACTAAAATAAGACCTAGATTGGAATATGCAGGAGTTGTGTGGACTCCCCATAAAAGAAACACATAAGAAAATTAGAGAGACTACAAAAATGGCTACAAGAATGGTTCCAGAATTTAAAGGGATGGCATATGAGGAGAGACTAAAGGCAATGGATCTACCAACCTTGGAGCAGAGAAGAGAGAGGGATCTGATACAAGTTTATAAATTGATTAACGGAATGGATGAAGTGGATAATGAGAAACTGATCCTGAGAGAAGAATATGACTTTAGAAGCACAAGATCGCATAGTAAGAAACTAATGAAGGGACGATGTCTGAGAGATGTTAAAAAATTTAGTTTCCCGCAAAGATGTGTTGAGACTTGGAACAGTTTGAGTGAGGAAGTGGTATCAGCAAAGAGTGTACATAGTTTTAAAGAAAAATTGGATAAGTGTAGATATGGAGACGGGACCACACGAGCATAAAGCCCAGGCCCTGTAAAACTACAACTAGGTAAATACACACACACACACAAAGAAATAGAGTAGGTAAGATGGGAGGAGGAGTGATGTTGCTGGTTAAAAAAGATATAAAGGTGGATCAAGTGAAAGAAGGTATGGGAAAGGCAGAAGTGCTAAAGATCAGAGCAGAAACTAATGAAGGAAAAAAGAGGCACTACATAGTGGTGTACGTACCACCTAAGACAAATGCATGGTCAGTACAGGAATATGAAGAAATGATAAGAGATGCAGGAACATGTCTGGAAGAAATGTTGAGTGGCTGTGAACGAACTATAATGATGGGAGATTTTAATTGTAAAGAGGTGTGTTGGGAGGACTGGTCAATGGAGGATCAGAGACAACATGGGAAATACACTATTGACACTGGCAATGGAAAATGTGTTAACTCAGTGGGTCAAAGAAGATACTAGGTTTGGAGGAGAGGGAGCATCGTCAAGACTGGACTTGGTCTTTAGTACAGAGCCAGTGGTCATTGAGGAGATGAGGGTGGAGTGCCCTTTAGCAAAGAGTGATCATGCAGTTTTGGAGTTCAAGGTGATAGATGAAGAGAAATCTAGAAGAAATGAAAAATATAAAGTGGGAAGATGGAATTATGCCAAGACAGATTTTGGAAACCTAAGGAAATTCTTTCAAGAGACAAATTGGATGAAATTCAAGAGTGCTAAGGGAGCAAATGAAAAGTGGAAGGAATTTATAAAAATATACAAAGAAGGTGAGAAAAAATTTGTACCAATAAGACGACAACATAGAGAAGTTGGAAAGCAGGACTGGTTTAACGATAGATGTGAAAAGGCTAGAACAAGAAAAGAGGATGCATGGAAGAGGTGGAGAAGGAAAAGACAGATTAAGCAGTGGGAAAGTTACAAAAGAGCAAGAAATGAATATGTGTTGATTAGAAGAGAAGAAAGAAAGAAACAAGAAAAGGATATAATTGATAAATGTAAAGACCAACCAAGGCTTTTTTACAGACATGTGAACAACAACATCAAAAATAGAGAAAGTATTGAAAGTTTAGAAGTAAATGGAGTTTGCAGTGAGGATCCCAGGGAAATGGCAGAGGCTATGAATGGATGCTTTCGGAAGGTATTCACAAAGGAGACTGCTTTTGACAAGCCACTGGTAATGGAACAGAAAGGGATTATGAAGGAGTTTCAAGTAACTGTGGAGGAGATCAAGAATATGATGGGGAGTCTAGAAGTGAGAAAAGCTGTGGGACCTGATGGGGTATCAGGATGGATTTTAAGAGAATGCAGGGAGCAACTGGCAGAAAAAGTTTGTGAAGTAATTGATGCCTCATTAAGGGAAGGTGTAGTGCCCCAAGACTGGAAAAGAGCTAACATTGTCCCAATTATAAATCAGGTAACAAGAGAGACCCATTGAACTATAGACCAGTGTCACTTACAAGTGTGGTAGCTAAGATGTGTGAGAGGGTGGTGAAGAATAGATGGACAGACTTCTTGGAGAAAATGACATACTTTGTGAGTGTCAATTTGGTTTTAGAAAAGGGCGTTCATGCACGACAAACCTGATATGTTACTATTCGAGGGTGATAGATGTAATACAGGAAAGAGATGGTTGGGCTGATGGAATATATCTGGATTTAAAAAAGGCCTTTGATAAGGTACCACACCGGAGACTGATCTGGAAACTTGAAATGGTAGGAGGAGTGCATGGCAGTTTACTAAAATGGATGGAAGACTTTTGGTAGGAAGAGAAATGAGAACAATAATTAAGGACAGACCATCAGAATGGGACTTGGTGGAGAGTGGAGTCCCACAGGGATCAGTGTTGGCACCAGTAATGTTTATGTCTACATAAATGACATGGTGGATGGGGTGTCCAGTTATGTGAGCCTATTTGCAGACGATGCAAAATTGTTAAGAAAAGTGAGATGTGACAAAGATTGCGAACTACTCCAGGAAGACTTGGACAGAATATGGAAATGGAGCTGTACATGGCAAATGGAGTTCAACACGACAAAATGCAAGAAATTAGAGTTTGGCAAGAGTGAAAGAAGAATCAGGAGTATGTACAAGATAGGAAATGAAGACATAAAACCAGTCATGAAGAAAAGACCTTGGGGTGACAATTACCAATGACCTATCGCCAGAGAGACATATAAACAAAATAATTGGAGAAGTATTGAACTTATTGAGGAACATAAGAATGGCGTTCGTATATTTAGATGAAGAAATGATGAAGAAAATAATTACTGCAATGATAAGACCAAGGCTTGAATATGCAACAATACAGTGGGCTCCGAACTTAAAGAAACACATAAGGAAACTAGAGAAAGTACAGAGGGCTGCAACAAAAATGGTGCCTGACTTAAGAGATTTGACTTATGAAGACAGACTGAACAGAATGCAACTTCCGACCCTGGAAAACAGAAGAGAAAGGGAGACCTGATAGCAATATACAGAGTGATGATTGGCATGGAAAAATGGATAGGGAAGATCTGTGTATGTGGAATGAAAGAGTGTGGAGAGGGCATGGGAAAAACTAAAATGGCCACTTATAGGAGAGATGTGAAAAATATAGCTTCCTCATAGAAGGGTGGAAGCATGGAATAGTTTAGACGTGGAAGTGGTCAACGCAAGGAATATTCATGATTTTAAGAAAAAGCTGGACATTAGTAGATATGGAGACGGGACAGTACGAGCATAGCTCCTTTCCTGTATGTTACAATTAGGTAAATACAATTAGGTAAATACACACACACACACACACACACACACACACACACACACACACACACACACACACACACACGGCCCGGTAGCTCAGTGGTTAGTGCGCTGGCTTCACAAGCCAGAGGACCGGGTTGATTCGCTGGGTGGAGATATTTGGGTGTGTCTCCTTTCACGTGTAGCCCCTTTTCACCTAGCAGTGAGTAGGTACGGGATGTAAATTGAGGAGTTGTGACCTTGTTGTCCCGGTGTGTGGTGTGTGCCTGGTCTCAGGCCTATCCGAAGATCGGAAACAATGAGCTCTGAGCTCGTTCCGTAGGATAACGTCTTGCTGTCTCGTCAGAGACTGCAGCAGATCAAACAGTGAATTACACACACACACACACGAGAGGCACGGTTGAGGGCGGACGCACTGGCGCAGTTCCGACGATCAGCTGATCTTCACTACGTACCTGTTGTATAGTATTTACAGTGGCCTGGGCAGGTAGTGTGGACTCATTTTTTTTTTCTTTCTTCATGAAATCAATTATTAAGGAATAATGAGTGAAAAAGAGATTCCATCCAAATGCAGACATGAGAATAGAGAAGGGGCTGATCATGACTATGTTGGTGAGGAGGAGCGATTCAAGGGTTCGATCGACGACTACATCACTACTTAAGAGAGTGTTCAATATTGAATGTAAACTAGATAAACTGATAAAGGAGAAGATGGAAATGAAAGAGAATGAAGAACAGGAAAAGGAGTTTATAAGACTGAGAGAAAGGATAAGAAAAGTGGAAGAAAACGAAGCTAGGCTAAGAGCTGAAAACGAAGAACTAAAAAAGGAAGTAGCTAACTGCAAAAAGCAGATGGAAGAAGGATTCGGTAAAGCCGAGAAAGAAAAGGAGAAGCTGAAAGATCTAGTAAACAAGGAAGAGGAAAGAGTACAGAATGTGATTAGAAAAGAAGTACAAGCATGGAGAGTCCAAGATAAGAAAGATAAGGCCAATTTTAAGGAGGTGATTCAAGAACAACTTAAAGAAAAAGAAGAAAATATGACAAACTAAATGATAAGAGTAATCAAGACAAAAGAAAATCTAGTTAGGGAAATTGCAGAAAAAAAGGAGAGTGTAGTCGTATTTGGAATAAAAGAAAAAAATATAAAATATAGACCAAAAAGAGAAAAAGAAGAAAAGAAATCAGTCAAAGACCTACTGAAGAATCTAAACGACGAAGATAGGCAGAACTTGGAAGAGGAAGTAGAAGAAATAAACAGAATGGGACCATATCAAGAAGGAAAAACAAGACCAATTAAAATATTACTAAAATCACAAGCAGCAACAGAAGAAATATTATATAGAACAACAAAACTTAGAGAAACAGAAGGCTGCAAGGATATCTATAAAAAGAAAAATAGAAATGAAGACGAAAGGAAGAGATACAATGAATTGGCAGCAGCAGTAAGGGAAAAAAATAATGAAAGATCAGAAGAGGAAAAAAAGGCATTTTTTTGGAGAATTCTAGGAGACAGGATAAGGAAATGGTATATAAACGAGAAGGAAGAGAAAAAAGTGGAACAAGTTTAACTAAAAATGATAAAGGCAAGAGACTAAAATGATGTATACGAACATAGACGGGGTTTTATCAAGTAAATTAGAATTAAGAGATTACATAAAGAAAGAAAATCCAGATATTGTATGCCTGGCTGAAACAAAACTAAATGAGGAAATCAAAATAGTCTTGGATAATAGGTATAATGTATGGAGAAGAGACAGAGTGTGTAAAGTAGGAGGAGGAGTCATGATAATGTTAAGGAAGGAGACAGTGATAAACTAAGTGGAATGTGGGGAAGGAAAAGCAGAAGTGTGTGTGTGTGTGTATTTACCTAGTTGTATTTACCTAGTTGTAGTTTTACAGGGCCTGGGCTTTATGCTCATGTGGTCCCGTCTCCATATCTCCACGTATTCAATTTTTCTTTAAAACTATGTACACTTTTTGCTGACACCACTTCCTCACTCAAACTGTTCCAAGTCTCAACACATCTTTGCGGGAAACTAAATTTTTTAACATCTCTCAGACATCGTCCCTTCCTTAGTTTCTTACTATGCGATCTTGTGCTTCTAAAGTCATATTCTTCTCTCAGGATCAGTTTTTCATTATCGACTTCATTCATTCCGTTAATGAATTTATAAACTTGTATGAAATCCCCTCTCTCTCTTCTCTGCTCCAAGGTTGGTAGATCCATACCCTTTAGTCTCTCCTCATATGTCATCCCTTTAAATTCTGGAACCATTCTTGTAGCCATTTTTTGTAGTCTCTCTAATTTTCTCATGTGTTTCTTTTTATGGGGAGTCCACACAACTCCTGCATATTCCAATCTAGGTCTTATTTTAGTACTTATCAATTTCTTCATCATTTCCTTGTCCATATAGTGAAATGCTACTCCAATATTCCTTAGCAAATTATACGTCTCTCTGAAAATTCTATCAATATGGCTTACCGGTTGATTATTTTCTTCCATTGTCACTCCCAAGTCCTTTTCCTTTTGTACTTTTTCTAGTTCTACTCCATCTCCCAATTTATAGATTCCCACTGGTCGTCTTTCACTTTTTCCCATTTCCATGACATGGCTTTTGTCCACATTGAATTCCATCTCCCATTTTTTGCTCCATTTCCAGGTCTTGTTTAAGTCTTCCTGTATTATTTCACAATCCTCTTTTTGTTTAATGACTCTGCACAGTTTCGCATCGTCCGCAAACAGATTTATGTAGCTGTTCACTCCCTCTGGCATGTAATTTATATATACGAGAAAAAGTATTGGCGCCAATACTGACCCTTGTGGCACTCCGCTGTCTACTGTTCTCCACTTGAACTTCATATATTTAACTATCGTCCTTATTTCTCTCCCCTTAAGTAATTCTTCATCCATCTCAATGTGCTTCCCTTTAAGCCACCCTTCTCCTCTAACTCCCATAGTAATCTTTCATGTGGCACTTTATCAAATGCCTTTTTTAGATCTAAATAGATACAGTCAACCCATCCCTCTCTCTCTTGTACTTTATCAACTATTCTAGAGTAGAAACTCAATAAATTTGTTACACATGACCGACCTCTTCTAAAACCAAATTGGCTATTTGATAATATTTTGTTGTCTTCAAGAAACTCAATCCATTGCTTCTTTATTACTTTTTCACACATCTTGCATATTACACTAGTTAGTGATACCGGTCTGTAATTTAAAGGTTCTTCCTTCCTTCCGCTGTTATATATGGGAACCACCTCAGCTCTCTTCCACTCCACTGGCACTGTTCCATTTTCAATTGAGCATTTTATGATGTTGTATATTGGACTTGCTAGTTCTTCCCTACATTCTTTCAGTATTCTGCCTGAGACTTCATCCGGTCCCATTGCCTTTTCCTCATCTAATTCCGTCATCAAATTTTTTATTTCAAGCTTGGTTACTTTAATCTCTTTCATATAGACAGTCTCTATTACCCTGTGGTCTTTCAAATTTGGATTCCTTAGTAAAGACCTCCTGAAATTTACTATTTAACAGTTCTGCCATGCTTTTTGGGTCTTCCACCATTCCGTTTTCTCTTTTTAACCTTTCTATTGTTTCTTTTTGTCTTATTTTTCCATTTATGAATCTGTAGAACAATTTTGGTTGTTCCTTACATTTTTCGACAATGTCCTTTTCATAGTTCCTTTCTCACCTTAGCATATTCATTTCTTGCTGTTTTGAAGTTTTCCTTATTTTCTGGATTTCTGTTTCTTCTCCACCTTTTCCATGCTCCATCTCGTTTCTCCTTTGCCCTAGCACATCTTGCATTAAACCAATCTTTCTTTCCTTCTTCTTTAGGTCTATATTTCGGGACATATTCCCTGACCCCAGTTTTGTATATTTCCAAAAATAAGTTATATTTCTCTTGAACCGTTAATGAGTTTTCCATCTCCTCCCAGTTTACGTTTTAAAATAGTTCTTGAGATTCTCAATATCAGCCTTTCTGTAATTTAATCGGTCTCCTTTGTATGATTCATCTCTATCTTCCTTTCCTTCTTCTATATCCATTTCTAATATTACATGGTCACTCTTTCCCAATGGGCACTTGTATCTTATATCATCGTTAATTGGTATATCCCTTGTAAAACTAGGTCTAATCTTGCCGGCTCATCGTTTCCTCTGAATCTTGTGTTTTCCTTTACTCTTTGGACCATCAAATTATCTATCATTAGGTTCAGGAATCTATCTCCCCAGGCATCTTCCCCCATACCACTTTCATAATTTTCCCAGTCTACCTCCTTACAGTTGAAATCTCCTACCAATATCACTCTTCTCCTTTCCTTAATGATTCTTGTAAGACTCCTTATTGTGTCATCTATCATGTCTCTATATTCTTGGTTAGTCCATGAGTGTTTTTTGGTGGCACATATGTTCCAATGATTGTTAACTCCTTTTTATTAATATGTATCTTAACATACAGTATTTCTGATTTTCCTTCCCCAAACTCCACTTGATTTACCACTATCTCCTTAACATCATCATGACTCCTCCTCCTTCTTTACCCACTCTGTCTCTCCTCCATATATTATACCTTTTATCTATGTCTATTTGTATTGCCTCATTCAACTTTGTTTCCACCAGGCATACAATATCTGGTTCTTCTTTTTTTATGTAAACTCTTAATTATAATTTACTTGATAAAAACCCATCTATGTTTGTATACAACATTTTTAATCTCATGTTGTTATTATTTTTAGTTAAACTTGCTCCATTTTTTTCTCTTCTTTCTCTTTTATATCCCATTTCTTTATCGTGTCTCCTATAATTCTCCAAAAAAATGCCTTCTTCTCCTCCTCTGACCTTTCATTATTTTTTTCTCTTGCTTCTGCCACCAGTTCATTGTGGCTCTTCCTTTCCTCCTCGTTTCTATTTTTCTTTATATATATATATATCTTTGCAACCTTCTGTTTCTGAGTTTTGTTTTTCTATATAGTACTTCTTCTGCTGTTGCTTGTGATTTTAATAATATCTTAATTGGTCTCACTGTTTCTCACTGTTCCTTCTTGATATGGTCCCATTCTATGGATTTCTTCTACTTCCTCTTCTAAGTTCTGTCTATCCTCGTCATTCAGATGTTTTAGTAGGTCTTTTACTGATTTCATTTCGTCTTTTTCCCTTCTTGGTCTATATTTAACATTTTTTTTATTTCAGTCCAAAAATAATTACACTTCTTTTTTTCCGCAATTTCTCTTACTAAATTTTCTTTTTTCTTGAGGACTCCTATCATTTTGCTTGTCATATTTTCATTTCTTTCTTTTAACTATTCTTGAAATACTTCTTGAAATGATTCCTTGTCTTTCTTATCTTGGATTCTTCATACTTGTACTTCTTTTTTAATCACGTCTTGTACTCTTTCTTCTTATTTATTAACTAGATCTTTTAGCTTCTCTTTTTCTTTCTCTGCTTTACCGAGTCCTTCTTCCAACAATTTCTTGTAGTTCGCTATTTGGACTTTTAATTCTTCATTTTTGGTTCTTAGCCTAGTTTCGTTTTCTTCCACTCTTTTTATCCTTTCTTTCAATTTCTGGAGCTCTTTATCCTGTTCTTCATTCTCTTTCATTCCCATACTCTCCTTTATCAATTTATCTAATTTACGTTCGATAGTCAAGACTCTATCAAATAGTGAAGTTTGCGCCGTATCAAAGCCTTCAAATTTTCTTTCTCCCTCACCAACATTGTCATCATCAGCTTTCATTCTTTCCCTTTTCACATACCTGCATTTAGATGGAATCTCTTTCTCACTCATTATTATTTAACACTGTATTCATGAAAAAAAAAAATGAGTCCACACTTTTCGCCCAGGCCACTGCAAACCCAAACAAAGGTAGTGAAGATCAGCTGATTCTCGGGAGCGACGGTATTGTATTTACCTAGTTTACCTAGTTGTAGTTTTACAGGGCCTGGGCTTTATACTCGTGTGGTCCCGTCTCCATATCTTCACTTATCCAATTTTTCTTTAAAACTATGTACACTCTTTGCTGACACCACTTCCTCACTCAAACTGTTCCAAGTCTCAACACATCTTTGCGGGAAACTAAATTTTTTAACATCTCTCAGACATCGTCCCTTCCTTAGTTTCTTACTATGCGATCTTGTGCTTCTAAAGTCATATTCTTCTCTCAGGATCAGTTTCTCATTATCCACTTCATCTATTCCGTTAATCAATTTATAAACTTGTATCAGATCCCCTCTCTCTCTTCTCTGCTCCAAGATTGGTAGATCCATAGCCTTTAGTCTTTCCTCATATGTCATCCCTTTAAATTCTGGAACCATTCTTGTAGCCATTTTTTGTAGTCTCTCTAATTTTCTTATGTGTTTCTTTTATGGGAGTCCACACAACTCCTGCATATTCCAATCTAGGTCTTATTTTAGTACTTATCAATTTCTTCATCATTTCCTTGTCTATATAGTGAAATGCTACTCCAATATTCCTTAGCAAATTATACTTCTCTCTGAAAATTCTATCATTATGGCTTACCGGTTGATTATTTTCTTCCATTGTCACTCCCAAGTCCTTTTCCTTTTGTACTTTTCTAGTTCTACTCCATCTCCCATCTTATAGATTCCCACTGGTTGTCTTTCACTTTTTCCCATTTCCATGACATGGCTTTTGTCCGCATTGAATTCCATCTCCCATTTTTTGCTCCATTTCCAGGTCTTGTTTAAGTCTTCCTGTAGTATTTCACAATCCTCTTTTTGTTTAATGACTCTGCACAGTTTCGCATCGTCCGTAAACAGATTTTTGTAGCTGTTCACTCCCTCAGGCATGTCATTTATATATACGAGAAAAAGTATTGGCACTCCACTGTCTAATGTTCTCCACTTGGACTTCATATCTTTAACTATCGTCCTTATTTCTCTCCCCTTAAGTAATTCTTCATCCATCTCAATGTGCTTCCTTTTAAGCCACCCTTCTCCTCTAACTCCCATAGTAATCTTTCATGTGGCACTTTATCAAACGCCTTTTTTTAGATCTAAATAGATACAGTCAACCCATCCCTCTCTCTCTTGTACTTTATCAACTATTCTAGAGTAGAAACTCAATAAATTTGTTACACATGACCGACCTTTTCTAAAACCAAATTAGCAAATATTTGATAATATTTTGTTGTCTTCAAGAAACTCAATCCATTGCTTCTTTATTACTTTTTCACACATCTTGCATATTACACTAGTTAGTGATACCGGTCTGTAATTTAAAGGTTCTTCCTTCCTTCCGATGTTATATATATGGGAACCACCTCAGCTCTTTTCCACTCCATTGACACTGTTCCATTTTCAATTGAGCATTTTATGAACTTGCTAGTTCTTCCCTACATTCTTTCAGTATTCTGCCTGAGACTTCATCCGGTCCCATTGTCTTTTCCTCATCTAATTCCGTCATCAAATTTCTTATTTCAAGCTTGGTTACTTTAATCTCTTTTATATAGACAGTCTCTCTATTACCCTGTGGTCTTTCAAATTTGGATTCCTTAGTAAAGACCTCCTGAAATTTACTATTTAACAGTTCTGCCATGCTTTTTAGGTCTTCCACCATTCCGTTTTCTCCTTTTAACCTTTCTATTGTTTCTTTTTGTCTTATTTTTCCATTTATGAATCTGTAGAACAATTTTGGTTGTTCCTTACATTTTTCGACAATGTCCTTTTCATAGTTCCTTTCTCACCTTAGCATATTCATTTCTTGCTGTTTTGAAGTTTTCCTTATTTTCTGGATTTCTGTTTCTTCTCCACCTTTTCCATGCTCCATCTCGTTTCTCCTTTGCCCTAGCACATCTTGCATGAAACCAATCTTTCTTTCCTTCTTCTTTAGGTCTATATTTCGGGACATATTCCCTGACCCCAGTTTTGTATATTTCCAAAAATAAGTTATATTTCTCTTGAACCATTAATGAGTTTTCCATCTCCTCCCAGTTTACGTTTTTAAAATAGTTCTTGAGATTCTCAATATCAGCCTTTCTGTAATTTAATTGGTCTCCTTTGTATGATTCATCTCTATATTCCTTTCCTTCTTCTATATCCATTTCTAATATTACATGGTCACTCTTTCCCAATGGGCACTTGTATATTATATCATCGTTAATTGGTATATCCCTTGTAAAAACTAGGTCTAATCTTGCCGGCTCATCGTTTCCTCTGAATCTTGTGTTCTCCTTTACTCTTTGGACCATCAAATTATTTCATAATTTTCCCAGTCTACCTCTTTACAGTTGAAATCTCCTACCAATATCACTTTTTTCCTTTCCTTAATGATTCTTGTAAGACTCCTTATTGTGTCATCTATCATGTCTCGATATTCTTGGTTAGTCCATGAGTTTTTTTTTGGTGGTACATATGTTCCAATGATTGTTAACTCCTTTTTATTAATATGTACCTTAACATTCAGTATTCCTGATTTTCCTTCCCCAAACTGCACTTGATTTATCACTATCTCCTTCCTTAACATCATCATTACTCCTCCTCCTCCTTTACCCACTCTGTCTCTCCTCCATATATTATACCTTTTATATATGTCTATTTTTATTGCCTCATTTAACTTTGTTTCCACCAGGCATACAATATCTGGTTCTTCTTTCTTTATGTAATCTCTTAATTCTAATTTACTAGATAAAATCCTATCTATGTTTGTATACATCATTTTTAATCTCTTGTTCTTATCATTTTTAGTTAAACTTGCTCCATTTTTTTCTCTTCTTTCTCTTTTATATACCATTTCCTTATCCTGTCTCCTATAATTCTCCAAAAAAATGCCTTCTTCTCTTCCTTTGACCTTTCATTATTTTTTTCTCTTGCTTCTGCCACCAGTTCATTCATTGTGTCTCTTCCTTTCCTCCTCGTTTTTATTTTTCTTTATATATATATCTTTGCAACCTTCTGTTTCTCTGTGCTTCCTCTACCGTGTCTCATGTGTGTGTGTGTGTGTGTGTGTCTGTGTGTGTGTGTGTGTGTGTGTGTGTGTATTTACCTCTCTCTCTCTCTCTGTGTATTTACCTATTTGTGTATTACAGGTCCTGAGCTAAGCTCTCTGTGTCCTGTCTCCTTGTCCACTCCTGTCATATCTCTCTTTCATCTGATTGACACACACCGCGTCAACGACATCACTGCTCAGTTTATTCCACTTATCAATACTACGATGCGGGAAACTGTACTTTCTCACGTCATTTAGACAGATGTCCTTTATTAGTTTTTTTCCATGTCCTCGGAGGTAATTACTTGCGGTCACCTTTATCAATTCTATGTCCAGTATGTCAATCTTGTTCACCAATTTATATATAGTTATCATGTCTCCTCTTGTTCTTCTCTTTTCTATTGTGGTCAGCCCCAGCTTCCTCAGTCTTTCCTCATAGTCTAACTCCCTGAGTCCTGGTACCATCATTGTTGCCAGCCTCTGTACCCTTTCCACCTTCTTCACATATTTCTTCATATGCGGTGACCAGACAAGCTGCATATTCTAACTGGGGTCTTATTAAGGTGCATAATATCTTCTTCATCATTCCTTCATCTAGGTAGTGGAATGCAAGGCCAACATTTTGGAGCATGTTATATGTTTTCAAAAATGTCTTGTTAATGTGTTTCTCTGGTGACAGAGTGTTTTGCACGGTTACTCCTAAGTCTTTCTCCTCATTGGTCTCTTCAATCTTCTCACCACCCAACCTGTAATCCCTGTTTGGTCTGTATCTACTTCTTCCCATTTTCATAACATGGCTCTTGTTTATATTGAATTCCATCTGCCACTCTTTACTCCACTCATATATTTTGTCAAGATCTTCCTGTAGCTTGTTACAATTTTCCACATTCTTTACTCTCCGCATAATTTTGGTATCGTCCGCAAACATATTCATGTAACTGTCAATTCCTACTGGCATATCATTAACATAAATCAAAAACATGATGGGACCAAGCACTAACCCTAGTGGAACTCCACTGGTTACCTTCTTCCACTCGGACTTCCTTCCTTCACCACTGTTCGCATTTCTCTTCCCACTAAGTAATTTTTCCTCCATTTTGCTAGTTTATCACTTACTCCTCCAATTTTCTTTAGTTTCCACATCAGTCTATTGTGTGGCACATTATCAAAGGCCTTTCTCAAGTCCAGGTAAATAGCATCCACCCATCCCTCTCTATGTTGTAGTATGTCAGTCACTCTTGAATAAAAACATAATAAATTGGATACGCACGATCTTCCTTTTCTGAAACCAAACTGCCTTTCACTCAGAATGTTTTCATTTTCTAGATACTCACTCCACTTAGCTTTAATTACTTCTTCACATACCTTGCATAATATACTAGTCAACGATACTGGTCTGTAATTTAACAGTTCCATTTTACTACCATTTTTATATATAGGCACAATGTCAGCTCTTTTCCACTATTTCGTGACTATTCCTGTTCGTATGGAGGTTTCCACAATATCAAATACAGGGTTCAACAATTGATCCTTACATTCTTTTAGCAACCTTCCAGATATGCCATCAGGCCCCATTGATTTATTAATATCCAAATTGCTTATAATTTTCCAAATTGTTTATAATTTTCCTTACATCTTCTTTAGTAACCATGATGTCCTGCATTTGCTTTATCTCCGTTGGCCCTTCTCTTATAAAATATTCCTCCTTTGTAAACACTTTGCAAAAGTTGTCGTTCAAAATTTCAGCTATATCTCTAGCATCCTCATATACTTCTTCCCCATTTTTTTTCTTTTCTATTGCCTCCCTTTTATTTAGTTTTCCATTTATGAATTTGTAAAACATTTTAGGGTCACTATCTCAGTTTTCCAAAACTGTGTGTGTGTATTTACCTATTTGTGTATTACAGGGCCCGAGCTAAGCTCTCTGTGTCCTGTCTCCTTGTCCATTCCTGTCATATCTCTCTTTCATTTGATTGACACACCACGTCTACGACATCACTGCTCAGTTTATTCCACTTATCAATGCTACGATGCGGGAAACTGTATTTTCTCACGTCATTTAGACAGATGTCTTTTATTAGCTTTTTTCCATGTCCTCGGAGATGATTACTTGTGGTCACTTTTATCAACTCTCTGTCCAGTATGTCGATCTTGTTCACCAATTTATACATAGTTATCATGTCTCCTCATGTTCTTCTCTCTTCTAATGTGGTCAACCCCTGCTTCCTCAGTGTTTCCTCATAGTCTAACTCCCTGAGTCCTGGTACCATCCTTGTTGCCAGCCTCTGTACCCTTTCTACCTTCTTCACATTTTTCTTCATATGCGGTGACCAGACACAAGCTGCATATTCTAACTGGGGTCTTATTAAGGTACATAATATCTTCCTCATCATTCCTTCATCTAGGTAGTGGAATGCAAGGCCAATATTTTGAAGCACGTTATATGTTTTCAAAAAAATCTTGTTAATGTGTTTCTCCAGTGACAAAGTGTTTTGCACGGTTACTCCTAAGTCTTTCTCTTTGGTCTCTTTAATTTTCTCATCACCCAGCCTATAATCCCAGTTTGGTCTGTATCTACTTTCTTCCCATTTTCATAACATGGGGTCTTGTCTATATTAAATTCCACCTGCCACTCCTTACTCCACTCATATATTTTATCAAGATCTTCCTGTAACTTGTTACAATCTTCCACATTCTTTACTCTCCTCATAATTTTAGTATCATCCGCAAACATGTTCATGTAACTGTCAATTCCTACTGGCATATCATTAACATAAATCAAAAACATGATGGGACCAAGCACTGACCCTTATGGAACTCCACTGGTTACCTTCTTCCACTCGGACTTCCTTCCTCTCACCACTGTTCTCTTTTTTCTTCCCAGTAAGTAATTTTCCATCCATTTTGCTAGTTTATCATTTACTCCTCCAATCTTCTTTAGTTTCCACATCAGTCTATTGTGTGGTACTTTATCAAATGCCTTTCTCAAGTCCAGGTAGATAGCATCCACCCATCCCTCTTTATGTTGTAGTATGTCAGTCACTCTTGAATAAAAACATAATAAATTGGATACGCACGATCTTCCTTTTCTGAAACCAAACTGTCTTTCACTCAGAATGTTTTCACTTTCTAGATACTCACTCCACTTAGCTTTAATTACTTCTTCACATACTTTGCACAATAACGATACTGGTCTATAATTTAGTGGTTCCATCGTACTACCATTCTTATATATAGGCACAATGTCAGCTCTTTTCCACTCTTTCAGGACTAATCCTGTTCGTATGGAGGTTTCCACAATATCAAATATGGGGTTCAACAATTGATCCTTACATTCACTTAGCAACCTCCCAGATATGCCATCTGGCCCCATTGATGTATTAATATCCAGATTGCTAATGATTTTCCTTACATCTTCCTTAGTAACCATGATGTCCTGCATTTGCCTATTTCCGTAGGCCTTCCTCCCATAAAATGCTCCTCCTTTGTAAACACTTTGCAAAAGTTGTCGTTCAAAATTTCAGCTATATCTCCAGCATCCTCATATACTTCTTCCCCATTTTTTACCTTTGCTATTTCCTCCCTTATATTTAGTTTTCCATTTATGAATTTGTAAATTATTTTTGGGTCACTATCACAGTTTTCCACTACCCTCTGTTCATATTCCTTCTGTGCTGTTCTTACCTCAACATATCTATTCCTTGCTGTTTTGTAAACTTCTCTTGATAATACATCACTGTTTTTCTTAAGTTTCTTCCATGCCTTTTCTTTGTTCTTTTTTGCTTCTTCACAATTTCTATTAAACCACTGTTTATTATTTAAAGTCCTCTTTCTGTAATATGGCACAAACTTTTTCACAGCAGAGTTATACAAATCCATAAATTTATCGTATTTCAATTGCATATCCCCTTCCTGGTATACCACGGACCAGTCAATTTCATTAAAGAACTCCCTTATATGGTTATAATTTGCCCTAATATAATTTAATTTTTCCTCCTCTGTTCCACAATCTTATTCGTGCTTAATTCCGTATCCAGCTCAAAGCTTAGGACATCATGATCACTTCTCCCCAAGAGACATTTATGTTCAATTTCCTCTTTTAGAGAGATGTCCCTGGTAAATACCAAATCCAACCTTGCTGCAACATCTTGTCCCCTGCACCTTGTTGGTGATCTCACCCACTGTGTCATCAAGTTATTTGTTGCTACCTTTAACAATTCCTCTGCCCACTCACCACCGTTAACCACTTCGTAGTCTTCCCACACTATTTCTTTACAATTAAAGACTCCGAATATCATCACTCTATCCTTTCTGATGTGTTCTTGCTTCATTCTGTCTAGAGTATTTCTCATCACCATTTGGTACTGTTCATATTCCCAAGCACTGGTTCTGGGTGGTATGTATACTGTTATAATATTAAGGTCCCTCTTTCCATCTGTTATAAGCATACTTATCACTTTCTCATTTCTCTTACTATAGTTCACCTCCTTCACTATCAGATCTTCCTTAGTAAGAACCATTATACCACCACCTCCTTTATTTTTTCTATCATTTCTCCATACTTTGCAGTGTTTTACAACAAACCAGTCTAGCTTTATTCCGGGCCTTAGCTTTGTTTCCACTACACACATTATGTCCGGTTCGTTATTTCTTAGGTAATCCATACATTCTAGTCTCTTAGACAGAAATCCATCAATATTCATGTAAGTCACTTGTATTCCATTCCTAGTCTCTTTCTTCCATGTAATGTCTATTCTGCCTGTTTTATCCACCACTTCTTTAGCCTCCCATTTCTCATCCTCCAAAAAAACTTGGTCTTTTCCTCCTCTGTTCTTTCGTCATTCCTGTCTTTCACTTCAGTTACAAGTTCATTTGCATTCGCTCATCCTGTGACATATTTCTTCTTATGTAAATTGTTTTGGTTTCCTCAGAGTCCTTAAGTTTCCAAGCTCTCCTCAACAAGGCCTCAGCTGCCACATGAGACTTTAATTTCAACTTTAATGGTCTATTCTTGCCTTCCTCAAAAGCTCCCAATCTCACACTTTCTTCTACCTCAGCATATAGGTCCTCTTCCTCCACAGAGATCTTATTCAGTAAAGTCTTAAGCCTGTCATTTTCCTTATCCCTCCTATCCTGTCAGTTTCTGTTAGTTTCCTCCCTCAATCCTGTTATGATCACACATTTTTTTCTTTTCAGCAATATCTCTCACCACATACTCATTTTCCGTTAGTGCCTTTACCATTTCACTCTGCGTAACCACTTTATTTTCCTCTTCCTGCTTTTTCACTATCTTTCTAAAAGACCTTTGTACCTCCTGATGTTCATGGTTCACTTCTTTCATCTTGGCATCAATTAGATTAAGGCATTCCTCCTTCCTCAAGTCCCCTTTGGATATTTTCATCTCCATTTCTAGGAGTTTAGCCTTCATCTCTTCACATTGTTTCCTTAGTTGTTGGTTTT
Source organism: Portunus trituberculatus (assembly GCF_017591435.1). Classification (NCBI taxonomy): domain Eukaryota; kingdom Metazoa; phylum Arthropoda; class Malacostraca; order Decapoda; family Portunidae; genus Portunus; species Portunus trituberculatus. Next base: position 12,958,058 of record NC_059263.1, on the reverse strand, counting down.
CTTTCTCCATCTCTGCTTTTTCCTTCAATAGCTCTTTATTCGCTATCGTTAAAAAATAGATATCTTTTTTGAACGAATCATTCTCGGCTATAACTCTATCCAGTTTTTCTTCTATGGATAAAATGTTTAGGAACTTACTTTACAGTGCCTGGATTCTTGCATCCATATCTAACTTCTCCAGTCCTCTTGGAGTAGTTACAAAATCTTCAAAATCCTTAGGTTGTCTAGGGTAGCCATGTTTGTTAACGTCGGCTGATTACGGCCAAAACAATCACCGCCCACACTTTCATCTCAGGGACCACTCTCCATATCCCTCACTTTCAACACTATGCGACAGTAGGACATCAACAGGACACTAACTTAGAGGTACCTGGGCCCTGTAACACCATAGGTATTTTCACTTCTTCCTGTCCGCAGCCGGAGACGAGCCGTCCTCTCTCAGTGACGGCGAGTGTGTGTATTCACCTAGTTGTATTCACCTGGTTGTAATTTTACAGGGCCTGGGTATCATACTCGTGTGGCCCCGTCTCCATATCTACACATCCAACTTTCCTTTAAAACTATGCACACTCCTCGCTGACACCACCTCCTCACTCAAACCATTCCACACCTCCACACATCTTTGTGGGAAACTATATTTCTTCACATCCTTCAAGCATATTCCCTTGGCTATCTTTTTACTATGCGATCTCGTAGTTCTATTTAAGTTTTCCTCTCTCAACATCATTTGCTCATTATCCACTTCATCCAGTCCGTTCAACAGTTTATAAACCTGTATTAAATCTCCTCTTTCTCTTCTTTGTTCCAAGGTAAGCAAATTAATTTCTTTTAATCTCTCCTCATAGGTCATTTCTGCCAATTCCGGAACCATTTTTGTTGCCATTCTCTGCAATCTCTCCAACTTCCTTATATGCTTATTTTTATAAGGGGACCAAACCACTCCAGCATATTCCAATCTTGGTCTAATTACCGTACTAATTAATTTCTTCATCATATCTTTATCCATATAATGGAAGGCTAATCCAATATTTTTATCAAATTATACGTTTCTCCAAACATCTTATCAATATGAGCCTCAAACTGCCCATGGTCTTGTATTATCACTCCCAAATCCTTTTCCTTTTCCACCTTTTCAACACTACTTCTTCACCCATCTTATATGACCCTCTTGGCCGTCTTCCACTCTTCCCATCTCCATCACATGACTTTTGCTCAGATTAAATTCCATTTGCCACCTCTTGCTCCACTCCCAAATCTTATCCAGATCTGCCTGTAAAATTTCACAATCTTCTTCACTCTTCACACACCTACACAACTTCGCATCATCCAAAACAAATTAATATAACTGTTTACTCCTCTGGCATGTCATTAATATATACAAGGAAAAGTATTGGTGCCAGCACTGAGCCTTGTGGGACTCCACTCTCCACCACCAACCAGTCCGACTTTGCATCCCTTATTACCGTTCTCATCTCCCTCCATCTCAAGTAGTTTTCCATCCACTTTAACACTTTTCCTTTCAGTCCTCCATAAATCTCTAATTTCCATAGCAGTCTCATGTGAGGTACCTTGTCAAAAGCTTTCTTTAAATCCAAATATACACAGTCCATCAATCCTCTCTCTTGTATTTTGTCAACCACTCTTGAATAAAAGCTCAGTAGATTTGTTACACATGACCTCCTTTTCCTAAAGCCAAATTGATGATCCGATAATAACTTATGATCCTCCAGGAACCGTATCCAATATTTCTTTATCACCCTCTCACAAATCTTACTGACCACACTTGTTAGAGACACAGGTCTATAGTTAAGAGGCTCTTCCTTACTGCCTCCCTTATAAATGGGCACCACTTCAGCTCTTTGCCACTCTACTGGTACTTCCCCTGTTTCTAATGAACACCTTATAATATCATATAATGGATCAATCAATTCTTCTCTACACTCCTTCAATAATTTTCCTGAAACTTCATCTGGTCCCATCGCTTTATCATCTTTAAGTTCCTCCAACATTTTATATAACTCCTTTTTAGGTATCTTAATGTCATCCATGTGCACATTTCTTTGTACATTATGAGGCTTTACAAACATTGTTTATTCAGTAAATACTTGCTGAAACCTATTATTTAGCAATTCCACTATATTCTTAGGGTCATCTACTATCCCTTGCTCTCCTTTTAATCTTTCAATGGACTCTCTTTTTAAGTTTACCATTTATGAACCTGTAAAACAATTTTGGATGTTCCTTACTCTTGTCTACAATATATTTTTCAAATTTTCTTTCTTCCTCCCTCCTTACCCTCACATACTCATTTCTCGCCACTCTATAATTCTCCTTATTTAGTATATTCCTGCTCTTTTTCCATCTTTTCCAAGCCACATCTCTTTTCCTTAGCCTTAACACAAGTTGCATTAAACCAATCCTTTCTTCCTTCCTCTCTCGGTTTATACTTTGGTACAAATTTCATAACTCCTTTATAATATTTCATAAAAATCTCATATTTTTTTTGCACTTCTCTGATTTGTAACATTTCCTCCCAATCTAATTTTCTGAAATAATTTTTCAAACTTTCTGTGTCCATCTTTCTATAATTCAATCTACCACTCCTGTATGTCTCGTCTTTCCTTCGCTGTGTTGTTGCTATCTGCATTTCCATAACCACATGATCACTCTTTCCCAAAGGACATTTGTATTGTATATCTCCACATAGGTACACTTCTCTTGTTAACACCAAATCCAGTCTAGCCGGTTCATCATCTCCTCTATATCTAGTATTTTCCTTCACCCTCTGTTCCATCATATTTTCCATCATTAGATTAAGAAATCTCTCTCCCATGCTTCCTCTCCAACACCACTTACTAGATTTTCCCAATCCACCTCCTTACAATTAAAATCTCCTACTAGTATCACCTTTCTTTTCCAGATAATACACTTTCCAAACTCTGTAAAGTATCCTTGATCATATTGTCGTATTCCTTAATGTCCAAGAATTTGTTTTAGGAGGTACATAGGTCACCATGATTATTAATTCTTTTCCATCACTTTTATCCTTATGCTTATCACTTCTGCGTTGTTCTTCCCATACCAAACCTTATCCACATTCATTTCTTTCTTCGTCATAATCATAACTCCTCCTCCACCTTTACTCTCTCTATCCTTTCTCCATATATTATATTTATTATCCAAATTTATCTTTGTTTTTTCATGCAATTTTGTCTCAGTCAAACACACTATATCAGGCTTCTCCACCATCATATAGTCTTACAATTCCAATCTACTTGACAGTATCCCATCTATATTAGTATACATTAAGGTCCACTCACTCCTCCCTCTAGGTCTAGGGGTTTCTCTGCATTCCTTCTTTCCACATACCACTTTCTGACTCTCTCTCCTATAACTCTCCAAAAAAACTTTTCTCTTTCCTCCTCAGACCGCTCATCATTTTTCCTTCTCGCCTCTTCCACCAATTCCTTATATCTTCTCCTCTCTTCCTCATTTCTATTCTTTCTCACAAACACCTCTTTACAACCTTCTATCTCTCTTAACTTTGATGTTCTATATAGGATATCCTCCACAGATTGTTGTGACTTCAGTACTACTTTAATGGATCTCTTCCACTTCTTCTTGTAGGTCTTTTTTTTCATCATCATTTAGATTTTTGAACAGATCTCTTACCGTTTTTAATTCTTCCTTAATTCTCTTAGGCTTATATGTTATATTTTGTTCTTTCATCCCAAATATTAACACACTCTTCTTCTTTTCTGCTATTTCCCTTATCAATGTTTCCTTATTCTTCATTACATTAACTAGTTCCTTGGACCTTTCTTTTTTGTCTTCCTTCAACTGATCTTTAATTATTTCTTGTAATCCAACCATCTCTGCTTCCTCGACTCAGTCCATTGTGTTTTCTTCAGTTCCCATTCCCTTTCAAACCTTTCATTCTGCTCACTAATCATTTCCTTAAAGTCATCTTTCTCCTTTACTACTCTCTCCATTTTCTCCTCCAACCATCTCTTGTATTTTTCAACCTCCACTCTCAAGTGTGCATTCTCATCTACCATTCGTTTTTCATTTTCCTCCAGTCTCTTAACTCTTTTCTTCAAAGCCTTGCGGAATTCTCTATCCTGCTCCTCCTCACTCCTCTGAACTTTTAATTCCTTCACCAACTCCTCAAATCTCTTCTCCAACATTTCCAATCTACCTTGCATTGTTGCCCCTGTTGAAGATGGACTCATGCTTTGACTGGCCACTTTCGGCTTTGCTCCTTGGGCCTCATCGACATATTTTGAATTTGCTAATTTATTTCTTAACTGTCTATCCATTTTTTTTTACTCTTCCTGGGAGCATGTGGGTGTGTGGTCACTGGGGGCCAGGCCTGGTAGCTACGTGTGTGTGGTGGGATGTGTTGCCGGCTGCTGTGGCTGGCCTTTGTGTGGTTCCCGCTCTGTCGTTTGGAGTGTGGAGGTTCTCACACCTCCGATCACTCCCATGTACACGCCACCAGGCTACATTCACTCTGTACACTCGTTCACTCGCTCTGGTTGCCCCTCAATACCAATAACGATTCTCACTCAAGCACATTGCTTAGCATGTGGAGTGTTAGTTAGATGCCACTCTGAGCAGGAGGCACGTCCGCTCTCTATGGGCCTGTGTGTGTGTGTGTGTGTGTGTGTGTGTGTGTGTGTGTGTGTGTGTGTGTGTGTGTATTTACCTAGTTGTATTTACCTAGTTGTAGTTTTACAGGGCCTGGGCTTTATGCTCGTGTGGCCCCGTCTCCATATCTACACTTATCCAATCTTACTTTAAAAGTGTGCACACTCATTGCAGACACTACTTCCTCATCTAAACTGTTCCATGTCTCAATACATCTCTGCGGGAAACTATATTTTTTAATATCTCTCAGACATCTTCCCTTTCTCAGCTTTTTACTATGCGATCTTGTGCTTGGTGTCATATTCTTCTCTCAGGATCAGTTTCTCATTATCCACTTGGTCCATTCCGTTGATCAATTTATAGACTTGTATCAGGTCTCCTCTCTCCCTTCTTTGTTCCAAGGTTGGTAGATCCATAGCCTTTAGTCTCTCCTCATATGTCATCCCTTCAAGTTCTGGGACCATTCTTGTAGCCATTTTTTGTAGCCTCTCCAATTTCCTTATGTGTTTCTTTTTATGAGGGGTCCACACTACTCCTGCATATTCCAATCTGGGTCTTATTATAGTATTCATCAATTTCTTCATCATTTCTTTGTCCATGTAGTGAAATGCTACTCCAATATTCCTCAGCAAATTATATGTTTCTCTAAAAATTCTATCAATATGGCTTACTGGTTGATTGTTTTCTTCCATCGTCACTCCTAAGTCCTTTTCCTTTTTGACTTTCTCCAGTTCTACTCCATCTCCCATCTTATAGATTCCCACAGGTCATCTTTCACTCTTTCCCATTTCCATGACATGGCTTTTGTTCACATTGAATTCCATTTCCCACTTCTTACTCCATTCCCAGATCTTATTTAGGTCTTCTTGCAGTATTTCACAATCCTCCTTTTGCTTTATAACTCTGCACAGTTTCGTATCATCCGCAAACAAATTTATGTAGCTGTTCACTCCTTCTGGCATGTTGTTAATATAAATGAGGAAAAGTACTGGTGCCAATACTGACCCCTGTGACACTCCGCTTTCTACTGCTCTCCACTTGGACTTCATATCTTTAACTACCGTCCTTATTTCTCTCCCCTCAAATAATTTTCTATCCATCTCAATGTGCTTCCTTTTAAGCCACCCTTCTCCTCTAACTTCCACAGTAATCTTGCGTGTGGCACTTTGTCAAACGCCTTTTTTAAATCCAAATAGATGCAGTCAACCCATCCTCTCTCTCTTGTACTCTATCAACTATTCTAGAATAGAAACTCAATAAATTAGTTACACAAGACCGTCCTTTTCTAAAACCAAATTGGCTATTTGATATTAATTTGTTGTCTTCAAGGAACTCGATCCATTGTTTCTTTATTATTCTTTCACACATCTTGCATATTACACTAGTTAGTGATACCGGTCTGTAATTTAAAGGTTCTTCTTTCCTTCCACTCTTATATATGGGAACCACCTCAGCTCTTTTCCATTCTACTGGCACTGTTCCATTTTCTATTGAGCATTTTATGATGTTGTATATAGGACTTGCTAGTTCTTCCCTACATTCTTTCAGTATTCTGCCTGAGACTTCATCCGGTCCCATTGCCTTCTCTTCATCCAGTTCCTTCATTAACTCTTTTATTTCAAGCTTGGTTACTTTAATCTCTTTCATATAGATTGTCTCTCCATTACCCTGTGGCCTCTCAAATTTGGATTCTTTAGTAAAGACCTCCTGGAATTTTTATTTAATAGTTCTGCCATACTTTTTGGGTCTTCCACCATCCCGTTCTCTCCTTTTAACCTTTCTATTGTTTCTTTTTGCCTAATTTTTCCATTTATGAATCTATAGAACAATTTTGGTTGCTCCTTACATTTTTCGACAATATCTTTTTCAAAGTTCTTTTCCTCTTCCTTCCTCACCTTAACATATTCATTTCTCGCTGCCTTGAAGTTTTCCTTGTTTGTTGGATTCCTATTTCTCCTCCACCTTTTCCATGCTCCATCTCTGTGTGTGTGTGTGTGTGTGTGTGTGTGTGTGTGTGTGTGTGTGTGTGTGTGTTTACTTAGTTGTATTTACCTAGTGAGCTTTACTTGAAAAGAGCTATGCTCATGCTGTCCTGTTGCCATACCTGTAGTCATCCTGTCTAGCCTTAAGTCATGAATATTTCTTGCTTGAACCAATGTTTCATATATTTTGTTAAATATTTCTATGCTTCTGTTTATATGTGTGTTTGTGTGTATTATAAATATTTCTTCTTCAGGTAACAAAAACAAATTTGAAGAAGGTCAGCAGGTGTTGGAATCGGCCTTACAGACTCTCCACATATCAGATTTGAGTACAAGAGTTCTTACCTCCCTAAAGGATGGCATAGAGGAGGCTGGAAAGAAGTTCCCATACACCATTCCCTTAAAGGTACGAGATGTCAGTAAACCTTCAGTTTAGCAAACTAATTAACCCTTAAACAGAAATGCCCAATTTCACTCACACAAATTGTGTCATGACCCCATTTGAACCCACTGCAGAAATATTGAAAAAAGAATATATGGATCATCTTTCTTGAGTTACACTTGATAAGGTTTGAAAAAAAATCTTGTCAGACGATGAAAGTAAAAACATGCAAATGTATGTTCATATTTAATTTTCATGATTTATCAAAAGAAAGAAATTGAAAAAAAATAGTGACTTTGCCATATAGTGTAGAAATAGGATTTTTTTGGAAATACAAGTAAGAACATTTAATATTCTCTAACTAAAACGGTTGGTCTTTCTAAGAAATAGTGTATTATTGCTAATTTACTTCCCAATTGTGGTGGTCTGACCAAATGAAAATTTAAAATTTTTGTTTCTCATTTTGATAAATAACAGGTAAATAAACAAATAAACAGAACCTGTATACCTACAGCATGGTTAATCATGATAACTTTTGCTTGAACCTATTACTAAAACCATTATTTCAATATTATTTATGAATTGTTTGCTCTCCATCCCAATTGTGGTGGTTTGAACAAAAGACAATTCCTGAATCTACAGTTTCTTTAGTCAACAGCTGCTGTGTTCTCTCATCAGAAAATCCACAGGGATGCAACATGTCAAATTTACCTATCAAAGAAACCAGAAGAAAACTAGTAAAAGCTATTACACACATGTAGAACGAGAGAAAAACTGTAGCAGGGACTCTTATCAAATCCCAGCAAACATTTTTAGCATGAGTTAGAGGTACTATGGCTCTGTATACCACATATGCAGGCCTATAAACAATGTTTTGCCCAGTACGTATGTTCATGAGTTGTGGGTCCACCTGGCATCACAACCTTTACCTAAGAAGGAAAGAGCATTGCCAGCGAGGAGCCCAGCTGTTTTCCTCTAGATCTGATGACCAACAGATACTCGACTCAGACCCATAGACCTTGGAGCCAGGTGTGTGTGAAAAATGGCAACCTTTTTCAAAACCTCTAATTTGTGACTCTAAGTGGGGTGGGTCACATTCCCATTTAAGGGTTTAAAGTCTATATAAATTTCAGAAGTTGATTTAGTTTCTTATGTAAAATATAAACTACTAAAAGAGTTCAATGGTCTGTGAAGAAAAACTATTTCTTGAAAATGTATCCTTGAGTGTGGGACAGGTTTTCCTAACACTTATTCGTGAGCTACCAAAGTAAAGAAGTTAAGAAGGATGAATCCTAAGAAAATGGGAGAATGAAAAGCAAATGTTAGTAGTGTTGAGTACTGCTGTGGAAATGTGTTTGCTGAAACAAGACCACAACAGTTGTCACCTTTTGGGAAGTTTAGTGCTACACTTACCTGCTTGGTACAACATTTATTATACAAGTGAGTTGCCACAGAAGAGGGAAAAAATTTAGTATACCCAACTGCTCTCTTCTTTATTTATGTAGTGTGAACTGTAATCATTTAGATTTTACAATAAAAAGAATGATATTATCAATCTAACTGTTTCATCACCATTGGTAAGGAATTTACACCTCCAGAAATTTCAACATCAATTCACCACCACTGCAAACTGCAAAGTGATTTACACCACTAGACATTTCAACACCAGTTCACCACCAGTACAAGTCGCTTACTACAAACCACTAAGTGATTTACAAATTAATTTTAGAAGCATTAAGTGAACCAGTGACTGCTCCAGTGCCATTTCAAATTAATTTTGATTCTTCATCACCAGATCATTTATTTTGTTTTCCTTTGGAAATCTTTTCTTAGAGCAGTTATACTCCTTAGTTCTCTTTTATAACAAACTAGAAACTAGAGATATAAACAAAGTGCAACATTAACAAGGAAAAAAAAAATAGCTAAACTTGTACAGAGATTTTTTGATTTATGTGAGGGATACATTCCTGAAGGGATCATGTAATGTAAAAAATACCATAAAGTGAACAAAATTACTGAACTAAACTGTACACTGTTAAAGGTTCCACTGTGTGTATATATATATATATATATATATATATATATATATATATATATATATATATATATATATATATATATATATATATATATATATATATATATATATATATATATATATATATATATATATATACACACACACACACACACACATATATATATATATATATATATATATATATATATATATATATATATATATATATATATATATATATTTTTTTTTTTTTTTTTTTTCTCCTTGCTTTACAATTGGGTTATATTCCTGAAAACCAGATTGAATGACAAACGATTGAATAGCAACTTAAGGTTCAGTAGGATTGAATTTATGGGGAGAATAACCTATAGATAGAAACACTTTGTTGTACCACCTTAAGAGGTAGTGTTATAGACTTATTATTTGTTATACAGTGGTTTTGCTTATAGACCTATATCCAGTGCCAAGTGGAGAAGAATGAGGTTTGGTTAGGTTTGCAGGTGCCACTCAGCGGTGAGTCTGGTCATCAATCCACAGCCTTAGGAATATTTCTCCCTTTCCTCCATTATTAGCTCTCTCTTCCTCGATAGCATCTTTGCAATTAATGTAGAAGCTGTCTCTCTATTCTTCACATTTGCTGCTTGTGTGATAATGGTGGACACAGTGGAGTGGAGCAACTGCAGGGTACTGGTGATGAAGTTGGCTCCCAAGCTCCCTCATGAGCTTTTTTTCTCTTAATTTTTTTCCTTAGTCTTTTGGCCTTCAGTTCACCAGCAGTAAGTGTTACAATCTGCTTGGAAGACATCACGCTTGCATCACTCATAATATTCAACAATGTATGTGAATTTTTACCAAACAAACATTAGCAGCTAAATACAGCCTTCTTCTTTTAACTTGTTCCACTTTACATTGCTTGTAGGTTATCACTTCTTCTTCTACTCTCTATCACTTACACATTTTATCTATTTTGTTCACTTTGTTCATTCAGTCTCTGTCTCTTTTCACAATTCTGTTGTAGGAGCTTTTTAGTAGTGCACTTCACAGATTTTTCATGAAAAATTTTCTTAATATTGTCATTATACAGGCCTACTATAGTGGTGCTTCCTCCATACTCTTCAGCTAACCTCTTGTTCCATTCCTCCTCACCAATTATTTCTGTAATTTGTGCTACCAGCTGTCTTCTCTCTTCTTCATATCTGTCACATTCAACTATCATATGCTGTACTATTTCCCTCACTCCCACACATAGGCTGTAACTGTGCTCTTGTTCATTTCTAGTCCTATTTAATTCTAAGGTACCTGTCCTCGCCTTGAACAATAACTTGCTCCCCCAGTCCCCTACACTCTATCATTCCTAAATTCTGTTTTATACTATACCATTTTAGTGAAGATTTGTTCTCCATTTCTGATATCCACTTCCTCCAACCATTTTCTCCTATTTTGCTTCCTCCAACCATTTTCTCCAATTCTTTTGCTTATGTCTCTACTCTCCAGTTTATCCCAGTCTTCTTTTATATTCTCTTTTTTCTTCTATCTCTTTCTCTCCTCCATGATGATCCAGGTTTGTTCTCTGAGAAGACTTTCTTTGCCCATCTTTCATCATCCAGCCTTTCTATCTTCTTAATATAGGACATTTTCCCTTTGGCAATTTTTCTTGGAATGTGATCTACCCCATGGTGCACCTCTGACTGCCTCTAAACCTGTGCATCTGTTGGCTCCTAATGCCTATTGACCTATCGTGTCTTGCACCTTATCTAGTTCCTGGATGTCCTTCTCTATAAATCTTATTAGTTCTGCCCTATATAGGCAGTGTGGGACTGTCATCCCCTTCCACAGACTCCTGCCCACCTCATATTTATTGATTACTCCGTTTCTCCCATTAAGGATCATCCCTGCAGCTCTCCTTGCTTTGCCATTATTTTTCTTTGTCTTTCCCCACCTATGCCTTCACTACTGATCTCCATTCCTAAGTGCGTGTACTTTTTCACCACTTCTAGTATATAGTTCCCCATCACCCACTGATTCTCATTAATCTGTATCACTTGACAGGTTTTTGCACTGAATCTTAGCTGCCACTTTTTTTCCAAACTGTGCTGTAATTTTCAATAGTTTCTCCGTGTCCACCATCAGCACCACGTCATCGGCACATGCCAGACACCCTAGTCTGCTGCCTCAAATTTCCACACCTCTGCTGCTCTCTCTGATTCTTTTTATCAGTCAGTTCTTCCAGGTATATATTAAACAGTGTTGGGGACATCACACAGCCCTGTCTCACTCCTACATTGTTCTTTAGCCATCCCATGCTCACTGATCCAAGGCTGAACCCAACTTCCATTGCAAGCTCACTGTCCAGCCAGTTTATGCCTAACACCCTTGGGAGCCATGATTAGGAGTTCCAAGATACTGAAAAATGCACAGACTTGCTCATTGATATTGGACAATACAGTGTTCTCTAGCGTCGGCCTGACTCTTTTTACAACCACCTGCTGCAGCATAGTTTATTACTATAGATTACTTTATTGATACAAAAGCTAAAAACAAAGTTTCATGTGATCAGGGTTAAAAAAATTGATGGGAGACCTGGCTTATGTATAGTAATTGATAAGTTCCTTGGAGGAAAGAAGAGAAATTGAACAGTGATTCATCAGTGAGACACATTTCATGAAAAGTTAGAAATATATATGCTTTACCAATTAATACAAGTGACTTAAAATATAAAGATGAGATTGTAAACAAATAACATACTTTATAGGATTATACTGGAATATGTAGTCATGTGTAAAATGTAGATTTGAAGTAAAACTAGAAGAGCATAAAAAAATGAATATAAGTTTTATTTACCTTATAATATTGTTACTAACTATAATGATAGGTAGGCATTATCTACAGTCTGTTTTATGATAGAGTGGTATGATAGCAATATTTCTAACCACAATATTAATGATAGTAATATTAATATTTTTAATTGCTATATTATATCCATGTTATTTTTCAGGAGAGTGGACCACCGAGACAAGCAGCTGCCAGTAGCAGCAGCAGCAGTAGTGACAGTGATTGATTTATGAAAGAAACATTGTTTTACTTTATTATATTACATGTCTTTACCTTTCCCCTTGTTACTATAAAACCAATTTGTGTGGCACACTGTGTGTGCATTCACAAATCTGTCTCACTATATTAGCAAACTTGTAATTTTGGATTAATGCAAACTAATAAAAAATGCATTAATAAATTGTGGCTCTTCAAAAGTGTATCATAAATGCAAAAGAGAAAATACTTCAGTCAGATAGGAAAAAAATAACCAATTATCATCTCTGTTTTTGTTAACTTTTTTTTACTTGTTTTCTCTTGGCAGTGAAGTAGGTGTGTACATTGAATTTTAGCTGGGCATTATAATGGCAGGTATATAGTTCTAAAGAATTATTGTCTATCAATTTGATTGTTTTTAATGACACAGTGCCATTAGATGTATATGTATATAAGCTTACTCATATTAAAAATTAGATAACAGTTTTGTTAAGGCATATGTTTTAATTTGAACTTCCTTAGAAATTGTGTTTCACTGTACTCTACACTGAGAATATTCAGGTAGCAGTCTTTGTAGTTTGTTTACTTGACTGTTGCTATGATGCGGCATATATGTGGCGCCCCTGCTATAGCGAGGTAAGTGACACCCGGGTCAAAATTGAGTTTGTGGCATGCACCGGATAAGGCAATTCAAGCTCTTTTATGAGGTACCCAACATATTCTGAAATTCCAAAACAAGTTCATAAAGTTGGAATATAATAGAAAAACTAAGATTTTTCCACCCCCAAAGGGCATGGTTATAAGATATCTGTGCTATAGCGGGGCAAGCACACAATAGAAGTACCAGAACCAATACCCGCATGTGATAATGGTGTGTTATTACATCACAACCATTGGAAGCGGGGATGCTTTGAGGCAAGCACCAAGTATGGTCACTTACCTCATTACAGCACAGTGCTGTAGTGAGGTCTGTGCACGCACAGCTGAGACTTTCAAACACTGCTTTCTCGATTGATTGTGTCGCCTACCTCACTATAGCAGGGGGGGTGCCACATCTCTCTCTCTCTCTCTCTCTCTCTCTCTCTCTCTCTCTCTCTCTCTCTCTCTCTCTCTCTCCGCTTAAAATGCTACAGAATACTGCCCTCCATCACCCCCATTTTCTTTACAAGCAAAAAATGATTGCCAACTGTTTTTTTAATTATGAATTTACCTAAAGATACCAGTTGGTTGGTTGGTTGGTTTTTAATTTTGGTGCCGCAACAACAACAGTCATATGGCGCCGCTACTATAAATGAAATTAAACTAACGTGTATGTATATAAAATCTAAATTAAAAACAATACAATTAAAAAGATAAAAAACTAAAAATACTATAAAACTAAATAAAACAGTAAAATACATAGAATAAAATAAAATAAAATTCACAGCTTAGGGAGAAGGCCAGCTTCTCCCAAAAACCTAAAAACGTCATAGCCTTGGGCCAGGCACTCTGGTCCAAGGACCTTTGAGATATAATAGACACCGCTATCCCTACCGCGACAGCGGTAGAGGTAGCGGTGTCGTAAATCAGTCAAACTGAGGCACTTGACAACCTCGACACTCAACAACCTAAAAATGTCATGTCCCTAGGCCTGACACTCTGGTCCAAGGACCTTTGAAATATAATAGACACCACTACCTCTACCGAGACAGCGGTGTCATAACTCAATCAAACTAGGCCACTCTACCAACAGGTGTCGCATGGTGAGCGGCACCAAGCAGTCATCACGGTAAGGTTGAGGGTCCCTGGTCAGGAGCTACCTTTGTGTAAGGTACGTGTGACCTATGCGCAGTTGCGCCAATAAAGTCTGTAAACGGCGATCCCGGACATGGGTGTATGTCCACTAACGCATAGAGGAAGTAGTAATCTCTCCCATTTTCGAGGTTGCGACACCCGTTAGCCATCTCCTCTGCCAAAATGCTGCGACCACCACACGAATAAGATGAAAAACATCTCGAAACGGAACAGGGGAAGGAGATGGAGCGGGACTTGCTGCCTCTTTAGTGAGGCGGTCTGCGTGTTCATTCCCAGGAACACCAACGTGACCAGGGACCCAACAGAACCCAATACGATATCCTCTTCTGTTAAGTAGATATAGCCACTCTAGGGCTGATAAAACCAATGGATTAAAGAAGATAGTGGAAGAGAGAGCAGTAAGAGCACTGTGACAGTCACTAAAAATTGTAAAAGACGAAACCGGGAGAGTAAAAATGATCTGTAAAGCTACTAGGACTATGGCAGACAGCTTCGCAGTAAAGACGGATCCCACTGAAGGAAGGCTGCCAGCCTGCCACACCGATAAAAAAAAGGAAAAACCACACTAAACCCAACGCCTGCGTCGGATTTGGAACCATCAATAAAAACGGGGATATCATCAGAATGAGTAAAAAGTTTTCTAAAAAGCGTGTGTGGGACAGAGCTGGCAGAAAATCCTTCTTGCCATCCATGGCAGGAGTGCATAACGAGATAACAGGAAGCTGCCAATAACCAACTCGTGGGAGCCGGAAAGAGAGGACAGGAGTGGGGTCGATAGATAAGTCTGTCATAAGATTTGCGACTTGAAGACCAAAAGGTTTAGGGAGACTCGGTAAAGAGACATATGCCTGCGAACGCGAGTCCCGCAATATTGACAGACAGGGGACAGTATCAGGAAGACAGTGGGTGCGAAACCAACACCGGAGCATCGAAGAGTGGCGTCGGAGGTCGAGCGGCCAAAAACCAGCATCCACTAATAGGCTAGGTATTGCAGATGTCCGATTTGCACCCGTAGCCAAGCGGACCCCAGCACGATGCACGGAGTCAAGCGTGTGTAGCTGTGCATCCGTTGCGGATGAGTAGATCTCACAGCCGTATTCCAATTTGGGAAGTATGAGTGTTCTGTGAAGAAGCAGCAGAGTGTCCCTGTCCGCACCCCAAGAGGTGTGACTTAAAACCCGAAGAAGGGATAGTGCCGTCCTGCAAGACGCTTTAAGAGAACGGAAATGGAGAACCCAAGTAAGATGGTTGTCAAACAATAGGCCAAGATATCGTTTGGCCTCCACACATAAGATGCGTCTATTGGCTAAATATAAATCGGGATCTGGATGAACGCCACGATTGCGACAAAAATGCATAGACACAGTCTTCGAGGTGGAGAATCGAAAACCATGTAACTCTAAAAATACTTCCCTGTGGGACGCCATCATTTATAGCAGTAACTTCGGAGAGAACACTCCCAACTCGAACCCGTAAAAGACGTCTGGATAAAAACTACTGAATAAAAATAGGAAGGTGGCCACGAAGGCCAAAATTAAACAAGGACTGTAAAATGCCATGACACCAAAACGTGTCGTAGGCCTTCTCCAGGCAAAAAAAGACTGTTACTTGATGGTGGTGATTAGCGGAGGCCTCACAAATAGAAGACTCTAGGGATAAAAGAGCATCAGTAGTAGACCTCAACTTTCAGAAGCTGTACTGTACCGATGACAAGTACTTCCCCCTCTCCAAGTACCACATAAGTCTAACATTTACCATCTTTCCTAACACTTTACAAATGCAGGATGTCAAAGATATATAGGACGGTAGTTTGTAGCCTGAATATTATCTTTCCCAGGCATCGGAAATGGGAGAACCACTGCCACAGCCCAAGAAGATGGAAAGTCACCGGTATGCCAAATCATATTATAAAGATTTAATAGAAAGTTAAAAGCACGGTCAAACATGTGACGCAAAAACGCATAAGGAATGTCGTCTGGACCAGGAGAAGAATCATGACACTGGGACAAAGCAGTCCGCAACTCGGAGGCAGAGAAGGGGATATTATATGACTCCCCTCCAGAGGAAGAAAAATTATTCCGAGAGATTCCATTCTCTGGCAGTGACGTGCGCGTGGGGCTGCAGGATCCTTCCAGGAAACACTGGCAAAGTGCTCCGCGAAGGGGTCGGCGACAGTCTTAGAGTCTGCCACAGCAGACAACAAAATAGGTGGGGGAGGAGCAGAATACTTCCCAGCAATTCGGCGGACTTTGTTAAAGACATCCGTAAGAGGGGTGCGGGCGTTGATGGAAGATACATAAGCTTTCCAAGAGGCTCTTTGTGCCTCTTTCAAAATGCGGCTGGCTCGAGCTCGGCAGCGTCCAGACACTGTGGATCCCCACGATGTCGCCGGAGACGAGAGAAAGCTGCCCGTTTCCCTTTCACAGCGTTTGTGCATGCTGCGTTCCACCAAGGAATGGGATGCTTATTAAAGCGACCGGACGTCCTAGGGATTGTCTGAAGCGCTGAAGAATGTAAAAAATCATTAAAATAATCAACAGCCTCAGCACAAGTAGAAAAGTCAGCCAACGGACAGATGAAAGAGCTAAGGTCTGTAAATCGAGGCCAGTCTTCCTTGTCTAAAATCCAACGTGGGGTTGAGACTGTGGCTCAGAGTTCACAGATTCCAATAAAATAGGAAAATGGTCACTACCGTATAAATCCGATAGGATGGATGGATGGATGGATTTTCTTTTGGCGCCGCAACAGATAGGGTCATATGGAGCCGCAACTATAGTTTTAGTTTTCTAAAAGTAGTTAAAAACAATAAAACTAAAGGTAACTAAAAACTAAAACTACAATAAAATTAAATAAAACATTAAAATACATAATAAATAAAAAGAAATAAAATTTACAAATTGTGGAGGAGGCCCGCTTCTCCCAGAAATCTAAAAACGTCATGGCCAGGGGCCAGAAAAGCTGGTCCAAGGAACTTAGATAGGCAAAAGACAACACTATCTCTACCACGACACCGGTAGATGTAGCGTAACTCAATTAAACTAGGGCACTCTACAAGCAGGTGCTGTACAGTGAGCGGCACCAAACAGTCATCAAAATAAGGTTGTGGGTCCCTGGTCAACAGGTACCTTTCTGTAAAGTACGTGTGACCTATGCGCAGTCGCGCCAATAAAGTCTGTGCACGGCGATCCCGGACATGGGAGTATGTCCAATGAGGGAGAGGGGAAGTAGTGATCTCTCCCATTTTCGAGGTTGCGACCCCCGTTAGGCATCTACTCTGCCAAATTGCTGCAATCGCCACACGAATAAAATTAAATAGGTCTCGAAACGGAACAGGGGCAGGAGATGGAGCGAGACTTGCTGCCTCTTTAGCGATGCGATCTGCGTGTTCATTCCCCGGAACACCTACGTGACCAGAGACCCAACAGAACCCAACATGATATCCTCGTTTGGTAAGAAGATATAGCCACTCCAGGGCTGATAAAACCAAAAGGTTAAGGGAGACAGTGCAAGAGAGACCAGTAAGAGCACTGCGACAGTCACTAAAAATTGTAAAAGACGAAACCTGGAGAGTAAAAATGATCTGTAAAGCTATGACTCTGGCAGACAGCTCTGCAGTAAAGACGGAGGCTACCGAAGGAAGGCTGCCAGACCAATAAAATGAGGAGAAAACCACACTAAACCCAACGCCTGCGTCGGATTTGGAACCATCAGTAAAAACGGGGATGTCATCAGAATGGATGAAAAAGTGTTCTAAAAACCGTGTGTGGGACGGAGCTGGCAGAAAATCCTTCTTGCCATGCATGGCAGGAAGGTATAATGAAACAATCGGAAGCTGCAAATAACCAACTCGTAGGAGCCGGAAAGAGTAGACAGGAATGGGGTCAATATACAAATCCATTATCAGGTTTGCCACTCGAAGGCCAAAAGGTTTAGGTAGACTCGGTCGAGTGACATGCCTGCGAACGCGAGTCCCGCAATATTGACAGACAAGGGACAGAATCAGGAAGACGGTGGGTGCGAAACCAACATCGGAGCATCAAAGACTGGCGCCGGAGGTCGAGCGGCCAGAAACCAGCATCCACTAGAAGACTAGGTATTGGAGATGTCCGAAATGCACCCGTAGCCAAACAGACCCCAGCATGATGCACGGAGTTAAGCGTGCGTAGTCGTGCATCTGTTGCGGATGAGAAGATCTCACAGCCGTATTCCAGCATGGGAAGTATAAGTGTACGGTGAAGAAGCAGCAACGCTTCCCTGTCCGCACCCCAAGAGGTGTGACTTAAAACCCGAAGAAGGGATAATGCCTGCCGACAAGACGCCTTAAGAGAACGGAAATGGGGAACCCAGGTGAGACGGTTGTCAAATAAAAGGCCAAGATATCGAGTCGCCTCAACGCATGAGAGGCGTCTATTGGTAAGGTATAAATCAGGGTCTGGATGGACACCACGGTTGCAACAAAAATGCATGACTACGGTCTTCGAGGTGGAGAATCGAAAACCGTTCATGTTGGCCCAACTGGACACCCTATTGATCGCCAGTTGGAGCTTGCGCTCAATCAGTGACATCCTAGCAGCAGCAAAAGAAATACATAAATCATCAACTTATAAGGAGCTGTGAATGCCATCTGGAAGAGTATCTATTACACCATTAATGGCGACTGCGAATAGTGTAACACTAAGAATACTTCCTGTGGGACACCATCATTTAGAGTAGTAGCTTCGGAGAGAACACTCCCAACTCGAACCCGTAAAAGACGTCTGGATAAAAATTGCTGAATAAAAATAGGAAGGTGACCACGATGGATGGATGGATAAATTTTAATTTTTGGCGCCACAACAACAATGGTCATATGTCGCCTCTACTAAAAATCAAATGAAATCAACGTAATTATATAAAAAAAACTAATTAAAATTAATTAAAAACAATATAGTAAAAGGATAAAAAACTAAAAACTATATAACTAAAACTAAATAAAACTTAAAACTTAAAATACATAACAGTTAAAAACAATACAGTAATCAAAAACTAAAACAAGATAATAAAACTAAATAAAATATTAAGATAAATATAATAGAATACGAATAAAATTCAAATCTTTGGGAGAAGGCCAGCTTCTCCCAAAAACCTAAAAACGTCATGGCCCTGGGCCAGACACTCTGGTCCAAGGACCTTAGAGATATAATAGACACCGCTATCTCTACCGCGACAGCGGTAGAGGTAGCGGTGTCGTAACTCGATCAAACTAGGGCACTCTGACAACAGGTGCCGCACGGTGAGCGGCACCAAGCAGTCATCACAATAAGGTTGAGGGTCCCTGGTCAGGAGGTACCTTTGTGGAAGGTACGTGTGACCTATACGAAGTCGCGCCAATAAAGTATGTGCACAGCGATCACGGACATAGGTGTATGTCCACTGAGGGAGTGTGGAAGTAGTGATCTCTCCCATTTTCGAGGTTGAGACTCCCGTTAGCCATCTCCTATGCCAAATTGCTGCAACCGCCATTCGAATTACATGAAATACATCTCGAAACGGAACAGGGGAAGGAGATGGAGCGCGACTTCCTGCCTCTTTAGCGAGGCGGTCTGCGTGTTCATTCCCTGGAACACCAACGTGACCAGGGACCCAACAGAACCGAACACGATATCCTCGTTGGGTAAGAAGATATAGCCACTCCAGGGCTGATAAAACCAAAGGGTTAAGGGAGACAGTGCAAGAGAGACCAGTAAGGGCACTACGAGAGTCACTAAAAATTGTAAAAGACGAAACCAGGAGAGTAAAAATGATCTGTAAAGCTATGACTATGACAGACAGCTCTGCGGTAAAAACGGATGCCAGTGAAGGAAGACTGCCAGACCAATAAAAAGAGGGGAAAACCACATTAAACCCAACGCCTGCGTCGGATTTGGAACCATCAGTAAAAACGGGAATATCATCAGAATGAGTAAAAAAGTGTTCTAAAAACAGTGAGTGGGACAGAGCTGGTGGAAAATCCTTCTTGCCAACAATGGTAGGAGGGCATAATGACACAACAGGAAACTGCCAATAACCAACTCGTGGGAGCCGGAAAGAGAGGAGAGGAGTGGGGTGGATAGATAAGTCCGCCAAAAAAATTTGCCACTCAAAGGCCAAAAGGTTTAGGTAGACTCGGTCGAGTGACATACGCCTGTGAACGCGAGTCCCGCAGTATTGACAGACAAGGGACAGAATCGGGAAGACGGTGGATGCGAAACCAACACCGGAGCATCGAAGACTGGCGCCGGAGGTCGAGCGGCCAGAAACCAGCATCCACTAGAAAGCTAGATATTGGAGATGTCCGAAATGCACCTGTAGCCAAACGGACCCCAGCATGATGCACGGGGTCAAGCGTGCGTAGTCGTGCATCCGTTGCGGATGAGTAGATCTCACAGCCGTATTCCAGCTTGAGAAGTATAAGTGTACGGTGAAGCAGCAGCAACGTGTCCATGTCCGCACCCGAAGAGGTGTGACTTAAAACCCGAAGAAGGGATAATGCCTGCCGACAAGATGCCTTAAGAGAACGGAAATGGGAAACCCAGGTGAGACGGTTGTCAAATAAAAGGCCAAGATATCGAGTCGCCTCCACGCATGAGAGGCGTCTATTGGCGAGGTATAAATCAGGGTCTGGATGGACATCACGGTTGCGACAAAAATGCATGTCTACGGTCTTAGAGGTGGAGAATCGAAAACCGATCATGTTGGCCCAACTGGACACCCTATTGATCGCCAGTTGGAGCTTTCGCTCAATCAGTGACATCCTAGCAGCAGCAAAAGAAATACATAAATCATCAACATATAAGGAGCTGTGAATGCCATCTGGAAAAGTATCTATCACACCATTAATGGCGACTGCGAATAGTGTAACACTAAGAATACTTCCCTGTGGGACACCATCATTTAGAGCAGTAGCCTCGGAGAGAACACTCCCAACTCGAACCCGTAAAAGACGTCTGGATAAAAACTGCTGAATAAAAATAGGAAGGTGGACACGAAGGCAAATATTAAACAAAGACTGTAAAATGCCATGACACCAAGCTACTTCTTATTGCAAGGTTAATGCAATCCATATATCAGTACTTCTGAATCCATTGCGTCAGTTCATTTTCGACATCGTGATATTAGTACATGCTTACGAGATGTAATAATTTTTCTTGTGTTTTCTGTTATCTTGTATGAGACGTCACCTTTATCTGAGATAATGAGATAGTCATTCCTCCATATTTATGTATACACTTAGAAGTTTCACCATATAATATGCTTTTAATAGTGATGTATTATGACTGCATTGCATACTTGAGTTCCAGCGTATTTCTATTGAGAAATTCAGACGACACCTGAACGATGTCTACAGATGCTCTCCCTTGATTGTTTCTGTATCTTGTAAGATGCTGATATATATCCTCTGAATAATATTGATATAATTTGGGATAATGAGCTGATTTCTTTTTACAATCTATAATATGATATCCACTCCTCCTAGTTATGGACATATATATGCATAATACTATGATAAAATGTTGTCATATTTTCTCTGAATAACATAGGTATGATTTGAGATTGTGAGTTGATTTTATATGATTAATGCTGTATTTATACTACCTAATGATATATTTTCCTCCTAGTTATAGACATATATTCATGTCAACGTAAAGAATATCGACTGCATTGCCATATCTTTTCCATTGCTTTGCTTAGTGTGATGACATATCTTTTCCACTACTGGTGAATATCATGATCTCTCCCTGACCATATAGATATATTAAATTATTCTCTCTCTGCAAAGCCCTTTTTGTGAATATTGAGGTGCAGACGCATTTTTCTAATATATGCCTTCTTAGCAGACAGTATTGGACCCATTGCCCTACATTCCTACGTATATAACATAGCTGGCTGGAGACTTGGATGCTGGCTGGAAGACAGGGGTCTAGCGGGTGCTAACATGCTTCATGGGTGGGGGAAAGTACCGCTATCAGGTGCGCGGTCGCCCAAGCCCTCATCGTTTCCTACGGGAGACATGCACACCCTGCCCACCCACCCACCCTTCACTACCCTGAATGCGCGGGACGCGCATTCTGAGGGGGGATGTTTGTCAGATGCCCACATCATAAGTGAAATATAAGAAACAAGAAATAAAGATATATGGATGTATGATAGTTCGCCAGTATGCGGTGTGTAGCCGTATCCGGCCATAAAAGAGATTAGGAAGGGCAGGAAGGTCAAAGGAAACATTTAATGACCCAGGCCAGTTGACCCAGGGCAGCCCGGGCAGAGATATATAGCCCAGGTCAGGTAAACATTCTGTGGTGTTGTCGTTCTTGGATGTTGTTGATACCACACGTGGAGTTCACGTGAGCTTGTACTTGATTGGTGAACGGTACATTCTGAGGGAAAATCTGCATAATACCTCCTCAGGTCCCCCCAACTGGCAGAGGCAAAACGCCAGAGGCACCTTCGCTTTGGGGGATCCTGCGGAGGGATTGGAAAAATAGGACAAGATACAGAAATGAGATTGTGATCGGAGGAGCCCAACGGAGATGAAAGGGTGACAGCATAAGCAGAAGGGTTAGAGGTGAGGAAGAGATCAAGAATGTTGGGCGTGTCTCCAAGACGGTCAGGAATACGAGTAGGGTGCTGCACCAGTTGCTCTAGGTCATGGAGGATAGCAAAGTTGAAGGCTAGTTCACCAGGGTGGTCAGTGAAGGGAGAGGAAAGCCAGAGCTGGTGGTGAACATTGAAATCTCCAAGAATGGAAATCTCAGCGAAAGGGTAGAGGGACAGAATGTGCTACACTTTAGAAGTTAAGTAGTCGAAGAAATTACTATAGTCAGAGGAGTTAGGGGAGAGATAAACAGCACAGATGAATTTAGTTTGAGAGTGACTGTTAAGTCGTGGCCAGATGGTGGAAAATTCGGAAGACTCAAGAGCGTGGGCACGAGAGCAAGTTAAGTCGTTGCGTACATAGACGCAACATCCAGCTTTGGAATGAAAATGAGAACAGAACAATTGGAGGTTGGTTTTGCCTTACACATGTACTTGAACATTTAATATATATTTTGCTTCTTTTCTCACCTTTCGCTTAAAAACTCCACTACTTTATATTCAATTAACCCACTGAGAGAGAAAGAAATGAGGTGTGGCAAGTAACCTTAAGGTGGTGAGAAAAAAAACTGTAAGGTGAACTAGGATCTAGCCAGCAACCTTCAATTGCATGAACTAGCACTGTTACAACAGTGTTACCTACTCAACTCAACTACTACCCAGCACGTGGTAGCATCCTCAACTCGACATATATATATACATTAATACATCTTTATATCCTGTCATCATTTCATAAAATTGACTCGCAACTCACCGTTTCTTTTTCTCCTTAAATATTTTCATATACTTTCCATTATTCTAAGAGGCTCACAATACACGTATGATCAATATGTAACTAACAAAATGTCTTTCTCTGCTCTTGATTCTCTTCAATATTAACACTCTCCAGTTATTTCCTCTATTAACTTCTTTACATAGATATCCCATTTTAATACTTACTTCATATGTCAATCATATTTCTTCTTTATTTCTGTACTTCTGATATTGATGTTGCCTCAAACCTTAACCGCAGTGATGTATATCTCAATCACCTTTCTACTGTGCTTCTACCATTACTTCATTTTATATCTTCTTCCTCATATTCTATTCTCACAGAAAAATTTCCTCGCATCAACTACACACAATATCCCTCCTTTTACTTGACACTCACTTTTTGTTCCATATTTTTCATCAGAACCTTCAATATTCTTTCATCTATAATCCGACGAACTCCCAAACATGACACAATTTACACATTTTTTATTCGTCTCTATCGCTATGGGGCAATTAAAATCGTCTTACTCAGTACTTCATATTTTCCTGCTATAAACCACAATATATGCTTACACCCCTTGCCATTTTCCTCTGACAGTCGACACTCGTGTGAAAAAAAAATTATCCTTATATATCACGTCTCTTATATATGATAAGTTTCTCTTCACATAACGACAACAAATTCATCTACCTTTGTGAATTTTGCCGCATATCCGTAATATTTATGCCCTTGACACTCAGTTATCGTTACTCCATTGACTACTTTATGATACGCATATTATAATGTAGACGAACCTTAAATAATTTATTCAAAACTCTTTATATCTCATATTTTGTCGCATTTCTCTCCCGCTAATAAGACTCCTCGTTTACCCCTTGACTTGTAAAGGCTTAGGTGAAACAAGCAACAGGGAACCGTACAACATATTACTCAGATATCGTCTAATCAAAATATAACCTTAAAGCATCCACTTGAAAGAATAACCTCTTATACGCAACATGATCTTTAATGAATATCGAAATTAATTACTAAATAAAATCTACGGATTTTACACAAGACTTATGATCGTCACGGGCAACTCAGCTTCAGACGAAATAGTGATAATGATATGCATTCTTATTATAAAAACCATGCCACTTCTGATGTTGACAACAGCTACTTAGTGCACTTTCAACCAATTTACTTTAATCTTCCATCACTATGACTGTCCCTTGCGCCAATTCCAAGATTACACTTTGCAACATTTGGCAATATATTTTTTTGCAATGCAACAATTGTGCAACATTTACGTCCCACCGCTGCCACCATGTCGTGATCCGAGCTGTTGCACGACGTTGCACAAATTCTCTAGCTACTGGCTATAAATAGTCAAAGGTTTTTTCTATCTTTAATTAACAAAAATAATATCTATACATAAGTTGTTCGATACGGCGCCGAAAAGTAACAATCACAACTCTTTCTGTTACCTTCTCCACTGCAATTACTACTATTTCTTCTACAAACATCCTTAAGAATTACATTAATCTCGTACATATTCTCGCATCAAAACGGATTTCTTTTCAAACATCATCCACTATATCTTCATAACGTATTACAACATCTGAACACGGTGCTTTATTTATCAGTAAATCTCATATGTAATACGTACGATATTACCCCTGTTTTCCCAGCTACTCGTATATAAGAATGACCTTTACTTGGTACATGAATGCAAGCAACCACGTGACGTACCACCAAATATATTACCATACACATATAATAACCTGACTCCGTTCAACAAAATGACAACGTAACACCACCGAAATATAATGACAAATATTGATATTTCCACACAAGTGACTTCCCACAAGTAATCTCTTTCTCTTGGTACCCATACATGGAACCACGTTAACTTCGTACACAATTACACACTAGTAAATATGTTATGTAACTTATTCGTCAGAGCAACACACATGCACATACGTAGGTAGCCGTATACAAATTCCCTTACTCATAGATGAAAACGCAAGTATATAACGACGTCATTATGAACCAAAGTACAAACACATAAACCATAATAAACTAATACCACATAATACCTAAACCTCCTATCATGATTCCTCCTCCATTCTAATTTACCTCAAAAGACTGCATTGCGACTTATAGTTCCACTTACTGGTTATATATGAAGTACAAAACGCCGCCCTCAGCTATGCAGCCGAGGGTGGCCTGCTTAGAGCCGCGGTTGTCCTCTCTGCTTCCTCTCTCTCTCTCTCTCTCTGCCCCAATCCTCTACAATTTCCCTTCAGGAACTTATGGGGGCGTGTCTTGACCCACACAACACGCCCCTCAGAATGTACCGTTCACCAATCAAGTACAAGCTCACGTGAACTCCACGTGTGGTATCAACAACATCCAAGAACGACAACAACACCACAGAATGTTTACCTGACCTGGGCTATATATATCTGCCCGGGCTGCCTTGGGTCAAGTGGCCTGGGTCATTAAATGTTTCCTTTTGACCTTCCTGCCCTTCCTAATCTCTTTTATGGCCGGATACGGCTACACACCGCATACTGGCGAACTAGCATACATCCATATATCTTTATTTCTTGTTTCTTATATTTCACTTATGATGTGGGCATCTGACACTTCCAAAGCTGGAATACGGCTGTGAGATCTACTCATTCGCAACGGATGCACGGCTAGCATGCTTGACTCCGTGCATCATGCTGGGGTCCGCTTGGCTACGGGTGCATTTCGGACATCTCCAATTCCTAGTCTATTAGTGGATGCTGGTTTTTGGCTGCTCGACCTTCGGTGCCAATCTTCGATGCTCCGATGTTGGTTTCGCACCCATCGTCTTCCTGATTCCGTCCCTTGTCTGTCAATATTGCGGGTTTCGCGTTCGCAGGTGTATGTCACGCGAGTCTACATACCTAAACCTTTTGGCCTTCGTGTGACAAACCTCATGATGGACTTGTCTATCGATCCCACTCCTGTCTATTCTTTCCGGCTCCCACGAGTTGGTTATTGGCAGCTTCCGGTTGTCTCAATATGCCCTCCTGCCATGGATGGCAAGAAGGATTTTCTACCAACTTTGTCCCACACACGGTTTTTAGAACAATTTTCTTCCCATTCTGATGATATCCCTGTTTTTACTGATGGTTCTAAATCCGATGCAGGCGTTGGGTTTAGTATGGTTTTCCTCTCTTTTTATCGGTCTGGCAGTCGTCCTTCAGTGGCATCTGTTTTTACTGCGGAGTTGTCTGCCATAGTCCTAGCTTTACAGATAATTTTTACTCTCCCGATTTCGTTGCAGTGCTCTTACTGCTCTCTCTTCTTTTATTTCCTTTCACCCATTGGTTTTATCAGCCCTGGAGTGGAGTGGATATCATGTTGGGTTCTGTTGGTGTCACGTTGGTGTTCCAGGGAATGAACACGCTGACCGCCTCGCTAAAGAGGCAGCAAGTCGCGCTCCATCTCCTGTCTCTATTCCGTTTCGAGATGTATTTCATCTAATTCGTGAGGCAGTTGCAGCAATTTGGCAGAGGAAATGGCTAACGGGGGTCGCAACCTCGAAAATGGGAGAGATTACTACTTCCACACACCCTCAGTGGACTTACACCCATGTCCGAGATCGCCGTTTACAGACTTTATTGGCTC
Source organism: Portunus trituberculatus (assembly GCF_017591435.1). Lineage (NCBI taxonomy): Eukaryota > Metazoa > Arthropoda > Malacostraca > Decapoda > Portunidae > Portunus > Portunus trituberculatus. The sequence goes on along the minus strand of NC_059263.1, from coordinate 12,931,191 downwards.
GACTGCGTATAGGTCACACGTACCTTACACAAAGGTACCTGATGACCAGGGAACCTCAACCTTACTGTGATGACTGCTTGGTGTCGCTCACCGTGCGGCACCTGTTGGTAGAGTGCCCTAGTTTGATCGAGTTACGGTCGCGGTAGAGATAGTGGTGTCTATTATATTTCAAAGGTCCTTGGACCAGAGTACCTGGCCCTGGGCTATGACGTTTTTAGGTTTTTGAGAGAAGCTGGCATTCTCCCAAAGCTTTGAATTTTTTATTCTATGTATTTTAATGTTTTATTTAGTTTTATAGTATTTTTAGTTCTTACCTTTTTACTTGTATTGTTTTTAATTACTTTTACTTAGTATTTTTTTAGATACACGTTAGTGGCAGTCAATATATAGAAGCGGCGCCATATGACCTTTGTTGTTGCGGCGCCATGAAATTAAAATCAATCCATCCATCCACCAATCGCCATATCTTAACCAGATATACACTTTTGCCAGTCTAGTGAAAACTCTCTCTCTCTCTCTCTCTCTCTCTCTCTCTCTCAAGTCGTAGAAAGATGGAAATATAGAAGCAGGCAGGGAACTTCAAAGTTAACCAGCAAAAAGTATGAATAATTGAGAGTAATGGTCTACTCTTGTATTAGAGAGCTGGATAGAATAGGGGTGAGAGGAAGAGGACAGCCTTGTGCAGAGAGGCTGCAAGGTGGAGGGGAGGCATGCAGATAAAAAGATCAGTGTTAAGAGGCTAAGTGGTTCATTCCCCCCAGGACCAAGGATACAGTGTAACCCTTTCTTCCTCTTATTTATTATCTACAACCAATCAGTCTAGTTAAACAGATGGCAGACACCCAGGAGAATATCCGCCTTGGTGATGTTCGAGAGCTAGCCGCCAGGTGTGGGCGGCTTCTCTGGTGTGGATGGCGCAGGGCTCTGAATCGTGGTCGTAGAGGCCGGGCGACAATCGCTGGAGTTGGATGGCTGGCCCGCTTCAGTGTTGCCAGGTAGCGATATGCCGGGTGTGGGTGGTTTACCAACCCCTATCGCACATTTACCAAGTCTGGAAAGACTCGTCCCATGGACGAAATTAGAATCAATTACAACATGAGTTCAGCGGAGGCAAGTATTGCCAACCCATGACGTTATCACCTGCCCCGTAGAAACACTATTGTATCATTCCTAGGCTAACTTAATCAAAGAAACAAAGACTTTCAACATTTAATGTAGGGTTACCATGGAACAAGGAAAAATGACGCCTTCCGTTAACCTTTAATGAGACGCCACTGAGATCCCGTACACTAGGGATGGCTGCCGTATGATGCCCAGCATGTCATACATCCTACATCCCCTCTCTAAAATAATACATTTTCCCAAACATAAATTAATTACACACAACTATGAAGTTCTGCACAACGAGTTACAGAGTAAAGGTGAACGATCTACGTTGAATAAACAGATTTCATTCTCTCATAATGGGCAGAAAAAAACAAAATAAAATAAAAATATAAGTACACGGAACAAACAAAGCAGCATTTATGATGTGTAATCCTGTAGTCAGGCTGGTGGCTACCTATTCCTGCTTAGCTGGCCAGGTTGTTGAGTTGGCAAAGCACGTGAGTGGGCCTCATGGGGGCTGGGAGTGTGAGTGTCTTGCAGTGGTGGGTCGGTCCGCGTACCTGGATGTGTCAGCTGTGTTGAGAGCGTTCCCTGTGGTAACCAGTTTTAGATGCATCCTGTTTCTTAGTGACAGGCGGCCACTCCCGTCCAACTCGACCACGTACTGGTGATGAGGCCGCACTTCCGTCACTCAACAATCCCAACGATTAAAGACTTGGTCTTGAATGTGAACCCATACTCCCACCTGGAGAGGAAGTAGCTTTCTTGGTGACCTTGGGTTACCAGCTCCCAAGTCTTGGGCAGCTTGAGCACCATTCGTCATCCATTTTTCTTTTGCGCGCAGCGTGCATCCTCAGTGCCTACTGATCCTTAGGTGTCATTTTACCACAAGTATTCCATCTCGGAGTTGCCTACCAGTGGCCAGTTGGGCGGGTGACGCCTCTTTGCCTCGTAAAGGTGTGTTAAGATATTCCATGATCCAGGACGACCCACCCACCACTCCGCCCAATCTTAAGAACTTCTGGGCTGCCCTTTTTGGTAGAAAGTCTCTGCGTGAGCCATGAATGCCAGCTGCTATATGCCCAACTCTTATGGTCACTGGTCCGATAACGGATGATGAGTTGGTGAGGGGAACTAAAACTACAAAGCTCTCTACAGCCCCCGGACCAGATGGCCGAGGTGTGTCAGAGATCAAGGCCCTCGGCACTTTGAAGCTAGGTTGGGCCGTCATTAGCTGTATGCTGTTAAGAGACGTGCCTCAGAGTTAGGTTAAGGGACGTATCACAATAATCCCTAAAAAGCCATTGGCTACTGAGCCAGGTGATTTACTCCCTATCACCATTACTTCAATTCTATTGAGGCTTTATCATAAAGTATTAGCGGCTTGGCTCATGGCGGTGGCCTCGCTGTCAATGCAGCAAAAGGGGTTCGCTCCCGAGGAAGGTGTTGCGGCTAATATCCTCCTCGTGCAGGAGATGATAAGAACAGCCACACCGAATAAAACCAACCTCTGTGTTATGTTTTTAGATTCTAAAAAGGCCTTCGACTCTGTGAGTCACCCATCCCTGGTGGCCATGACCAGAGTACATAAGTACTTTGTACGATAAGGCATGCACCGATATTCTGGGAGACACTTGTCCCATCAGGAGGGGGTGCTTTAGGGGGACCCGCTATCCCCATATTTGTTCAACATCACGTTGGACTGGGCACTCTCCCTAGTGCCAGCAGACGTAGGGGTACGTCTTGCTGGAATCCCCTTAAGTTATATCACCTATGCTGACGTCGTGGCACTCACGGTCTCCAGACTTCACTTGATGTG